>NW_023276806.1:2298318-2598318 GCF_003668045.3 Cricetulus griseus
AAATCATTTCTGGATTTCAAAAAAAAAACAATTTTTATTGAAAAGATTAAATAGATAACTTTCAGCTGTGTTACAAAGCTAAGCACAATGGGTAAATTAACAATTATTCAGTAATTTGATCAATATCATTGATTGATTTTGATAGTTCAGTTGCTCAGAGTGTTCAGACTTCATAGATTGGGGCACTTCTCTATCTGTGTGCAGTTTTTTTCCTGAATTGTCTGGGTAATTCTTAGCTCTCCAGTCTACTTTCTAGACACAGCATAAATGTTATGAGAAGATAATTTTTTCCGTCAAGTTACAAACCTCAAAGTGACTTTATGTTTGAAATTCTCTCTCAAATCTGTCTGAACAAAGCACCCAGTACTGTGGCCTGGGCAGTGTGGATCATTAAATGGATTCTGCCCAGCAGGACCTCAGGGCATAACAGGACTTAGGTTTGGAATAAGGTCATTGGGAAAAAATTAGGCCATTAGCAGTTAAACCAAGAACGCAGACCAATAGGTTCATCAGCAGAAGGTTCTGGCTCTCTCTCATTCCCCTTCTTGTTACCTCCCTTCCTTCTGTCTTTTTTTCCTTATCTCCCTTTTTTCTTCTCCTCCTTCTCCTTTCTCAATCACAAGTTTCTTCCTTCTTTTTTTTTAAATTTAGGGGCAACGAAAGGAATCCCACAAATGTGTATTGTGGAAAACATAATGCTGAAATGAATAGCTAAAAAAATTATATAGGTAAAAAGATAAATTAACTTCATAAAACTGCTGTTCTGAAATTGCACCAATCTTGTACAGTCAGGACTGATAAAATGGAGTAATCAGACATTTCTGATGCCTGTAAATGTAAAACCACCTACTTGAACATTATATGCAATACATCCACACAGAAAAGCAAATACTGTAGCCTTATTTGAACAATACTGAACTCATAAATACTCATGATTTCACTCTGTCCAGGAGCCTAAGGACTATGCTGCTGTAATACAGAAAAACATAGTGGATGCCTCCTCTATTAAAATGTCACTCAAGAAAAGTCTCTTCTAACATAAAGGCAAATACGTGTAGCTACTGAGCTATGACTGTCCTTTGTCACACTCTATGGAAAAACACCGGACTCCACGAATTCGGAATCATGACGACACTTAGAACTAATTATTTGGTTCATCTGTTTTTTTATACCTCAGTTTACCTCACATATACCCTACACACCTTACACGGAGGAGGCATTTGTAACTCTAGGGAAACGGTCACTGTATAATACGCATTCTCCATCTTCTTCTCTCCCCGAAACAGTGGTTCAGGTGGCCCACACTCCATGGTAGCACCGCTATCTCTAATAAGTAGGTTATTGTGGAGTGTGCTACTTTAAAGCTGCAATACAAAGAAAACGTTCTGTCGTGGGCTCACTAATTCCACAAAGAACATTTTCAGTAGCAAATCACCTAGAAATTTAAATGCCATATTTTTCAAAGCTTACTTTTATAATATATCAGTCAAAATGACATAAATTTATTACAGCTACTAAATTTAATAGCATGATGCCACATTATTGCCATTTCATGGGAAGACTGTGTATTTATGTCCCTTCGCTTATGATTTATTTTCCTAATTAAAATAGATTTGTGGTGTTTTTTGGGGGTCTAAATTTTATTCAAAAAAATTACTTTTTTAAAGCCATCCTTCTAGGGCAAAACATGAACTATCTAAAATAATCACTGTGAAAGTTCTGACGTGTGGTTTTGAGAGTAGGTCTTTAGTTAGTGTGTGCAGAAGGTCACTGTAGAAACTTCCGGTGTGCTGAAATTGACAACTTCATCAGACCTGAAAAATGGCTTTCAAGGCTCTGGTCTTTCTTTGGTCAAAAGCAAGACCATGAGCCTATTCCTGTAATATAATAGTTAGACTAACAGCATTTTCCTTCAAAAAACGTAGTTTTGTTCTTTAAATAGAAAAAATGTAATATTCACAATCATTTAGTGGTTAACATATCCCGTGATGCCCTCCTTCTGGTGTGTCCTTTAGGTAGGTCACATCTCACATGTGTCTCGTCAGATGCAGTTAAGCATGGTGAATCTTCAGTTTTGGCATCCATTTGAATGGAAATGACTACCAAGACTTTGGTGAAGAATTAGTTACTTCAGGGCTGATCTGTTGTGCACCAATGCATAATATTTGTTAAAATGTATTTTGGAGTTTTTAAATCACGTAGCATGCATTCCTATTAACCAAACGACGGAAAATCAGGGTTTCTGTCACACTAACTTACTGATGTCAAAACCAGATTAATCTGGGTACTGGCCACCTCATGTCTATTGGGTGGCAGGACTGACATCAGCTTGCAAGAGTGCAGGAGACTGTTGCGTTACTAGGGGTCTTTTGGCTGGGCTGTCCTTTGACGGCTCGTGGTTTCCCACAGTGGCACTAACATTTAACCTCAACTTAAACCATGTTATTAAATTGTTTCATCAAGAAAACTGAGACGCTGTGGGCAAAGCTCTCAGGCTTAGCTTATTGGTATAATTTGCTTTTGCTCCCAAATTGCAAGGTTTAGGAAAACATTATGTGTTTGTCAGAGACAAGGAGAAGATTATTTTTGTGAAGGCACACCCATGCTGAACTTAGAAGGAGAAGCACAGCGAGTTATATTACAAGGCTCATTTCCAAAACCTGGATGTCATGCGAACAGGGGCATCTAGATATGTGTTATATTTTGAGGAAATGATCTGAAGGCAATATTATTTGAGTTTTTTTTATCAAAAAAGAAAAAATGCATCTTGGTAAATATGGGTTGACTCTTATTGAAACAGGGCACTGAACCCTTGTATTGCAGCCTTAAAGAATCGTGTGTTCACTGCAATATTGTCATGTAAACTACAGCCGGAAGCCTGGCAGACCACGACTGAATGCTTTTGAAAAGTGGAAGATTACAAACATGAAATCACAATATCCTCTAAAAGTAAGTTCAGAGCTTTCACACCTGTTAAAAAAAGGACAATGTGCAGTGCTTCACAAGGTCGTGTGTCTAATCAAAAGGAGAGGAGAATGAAAGTATTTACACAACCAGCGATTCCACAGACGGCGTCACCCTCGCACAGGCAGCCGATTTTTATCCCACGCTGCTTCTACCCAGCTGCACCAGATGGGATCCAGCCACCAGCACTCTTGGAGACTCCTTAAGAGCCTTTCCCGGGTCTTTAAATTCATTGTAGGACAGCGTTCTTCAGGTAGAGTATACTGACGACAGAGGACAGTGCCAACACAAGGCTCCAGCAGGAGCAAAGGTCGCAGGAGCTCCCGGTGATGCCATACTGGGCTGTGCTTGGAGCTGGAAAGGAAGGGGAAAAGAGGCCATCAAATAAAGTACTCATCTTCTAGTATTCTTGACAATAACCAAATGTCAGTGGATATTATCGGAGCGGTGTGTGGGGCGGTTGGAAAGGGTTAGGCTCATGGTGCTTATCCACGGTGGATTAACCTCTTGAGGTCAGTCCAATTTCTCATGGACAAAAGAGCTGGAGCTGTGGTGTGAACTGGAGATGAAACGCATCGTGCTCATGTGTAAACCAGAGATGAAGCCCATTACACTGGTCCCAACAAAAAGCCTCAATCACACAAACTAAAGGCAAATTATTTTGTTATGATTACATATTGAAAGAGGGCACACACAGAGTGTGAATGACCCTCGGAAGGCCCGTCCAGTTACCTCACATGTCAAAGCATTCTTGCCTAACTTTTGACCAATGTTTCATATATAATACTCTACAGGCCCACTGTCATCCTTCATTGAAATTATTTGTTCAAATATTTATTTCATTCATATTTATGTTTCTATTGCTCAAAACAAAATCTGGGCACACAACAGATGCCCAAGAAATAAATGCTCAATTTGCTGTTTCAATGTGTAATCCAGTCTTACAAAATTTGCTCTCTTCCGAAGCAGGGCATCCATGCTTGTGTCCTAGATCATAAGTGGATGCATTTCCCTTCATTAACTCAGTAAGTTTCTTATTGAACTAAGCACCAAGGAAAATAGTAAGTGACCAGAATATGATAGTTAAGTGTCCTAGACACAGCCCCGAGATTAGTCAATTCTGTGGATTCCCACATACATTCCTGTTGTGCTGTCTATCTGTGATGCCGTCTTTCTTCCTGACACCCCATCTCTTATTACACTCACATGAGCCTTTTTTTTCCTTAAACATGACAAAATATTACCAAAAATCATATATTTTAAATTAGCTAGTTTACAATTAAACAACATACTTTTACAACTCTTTATGACACATAGCAATGCAGTTTTTTTAAAACTTTACTTGTGAATGAAATCATAGCATGATTCTCTCTAGAATAAAACAGAAGGCTGGCTGCCTCCTTGTTCACAGAATAGCTACAGTCAGAAAGGCAAAAAACAGACGGCAGTTAGACAAGGCGCCATTCCTAACTGTATATGCTGATGTCACCATTCACACCTTAGACCAATTGCAGAATCCTCTCTCTCTCTCTCTCTCTCTCTCTCTCTCTCTCTCTCTCTCTCTTATGCTAACATTGAAGCACATAAAAGCAACATGTAGACAAAGATATGTGGATTCAATTCTCTCCTTCAAGAACTAGCGCCTTATTCTGGCACTAATGAGGTGGCTCAGAGGGCAAAAGCTCTTGATGACAAGGCTGATAACCCAAGTTCAGTCTCTGGGACCCACATGGCAGAAGGAAGGGACAGACTCCCATAAACTGTCTTCTGATCTCCATACTTGCTCCATGAAATAGGAATGTACACTCATACTGATCACACACACACACACACACACACACACACACACACACACACACACCTACTGCCATTGCTCATTGACCTTAAATGTCTGCATAGAACACAACCTAATTAAATTAATAATGAGTGCAGAGACATACTAGACACACTCGAGAGGACACTCAGGCTTTGTCTTACGAAGACCTGTGCAGGTTAAGTTGCCTCTTCTAGCAGATCAGCCAGGCAGCCATACAGAAGGAAACCTGCACTTCTTAAGAGATGTAACTACAAAAGACAGTGATGTGTCCTCCAGGGCTGGCATTGACCTGGAGTCTGTTGGGTCACCCAGGGTGCCTCTGGTCTTGTGACAGATGCTGTAGATTACTAAGGAGAGAGGCCGAGTGTTCGGAGGCTGATCTGGGCATCGAAAGGGCTTTGATTTATGTGAGCAGCCATGTGAGAGACTATCTGTTGAAAGCAATGATTTTACCCCTGAGGTTGGCAGGATTACTGCAGGATGCAAGAGCCCAAGGATGCTTTAACTTAAACCCTTCAGGATTCGCAGTGTCTCCTGGGAGAAGCCTAAGCTTCTCCCTCCTTTCCCACCTCATTCTTTTTTTTTCTCAATGGTAAATGGACAGGCCCTTCCTAGGTCTAGCCAAAGCTGTGGTCCAGGATCAGGATGGTAGGCCTCTGTTTTCTGGCTACAACTGGCTCAGACACAGAGAGTGCCTGCCACTCAAACATTTTTTTTCCTGAATACGTGGGCTGTCTTGTCACCCTTTCCAAGTGTGCAGGTTGCAGCATTAAGCCGTTACCCTTATGCCACATTAAATATCAAACGCCACCTCCTGTCCCTGTCAGGTTTTCTGCTCAGCTCATACCCTTCCACATAAGAAGACCATTGCTCTTCATTGCTAACCTACATGGGTTAAATCAGTGTTTGAACAAACATGTTCTCTGCTTTACTGCACAAAAACATAGCAACTCTTTGAGTTTGTTTTCTTGGGTTCTTTGGATTTCATTTTAAATGTTGCTCCTTATCCTGGCCAGGCATCTTCTCCCCACACTGCAGGTGTGGCCTGCTCTGCTCTGGATTCCCTGTTTGTTGTAGATCCTAGCACATGTGGTTTTCAGAGAGCCACTCCAGGCTGGCCACTCTTCAGACATGGAGAGAAGTGCCCAGCTTGCATGATGTGTGGACCTGGAGACTCTTCCTGGTATGGACAGAAGACCGGACCTAGGTTCTAGCTTATCCTACGCTGCATAATGATTGAATGATTATACCCAATCAATCACCCTGGCTGCTTTGTTTTATTTTAAACCTCAGTGGTTCCCTTGTATTTCTGTAGTTTTATTTTAAAGAAAGAGCAATTATAAGTGTAAAATATTTAGTTCTGGTTCAATACCAATTACTTACATAGGAAATTTTCTTAACTTACTGAACTATCTTTGAGTAGATGTTTAAAATTCTTGTGGTAACCTTAGGTGGGATTACTTAAATCACACAAATTCTGCTTCTGCAACTTATATATTCCTGAGGAAGTCACACCCTTGTGGGAATTGAAGGATGTATAGGTCTCATGCAAAGGGGAATGATGGATGGGTACCCAAAACAGAGCATGCATTAGACCCAGAAAGGTACACCCCATTGGGTGGGTCATCCTGGCAGCATGACTTTGCCTCACCACACAGAGTGCAAAGAGTTTGCTCAAAAGATATCTTTCTCCCGTCTTAACCAATGTCCACACCTCACAGCACAGGAGTATCTGGGGGCTTTGATTACAGCTGTGCACGGCACACCTGGTTAAACAAGGCCGGCTCACACTTCACCTTACAGCTGTGGCACAGAGACCTTCAAGGTGAACAACGTGCATCCTGCACTTTGGAGACTCTGGGATCTTCTAGACATTGCTATTAGGGAATTGAAGCTCTGTAGTACAGTGGCTGTGTGGTGAGCTAAAGATGGCTCGATTTCCAGGATTGGTTTCACCCAACATGCCATCATTATACCATGTCCTGCTCTTGGGCATGCAGAGATTCATGAACTATGTACCACTTTGCAAAAACCCTTAATTTGGCAGAGCATAACCTAATTTACCACAGAGGGCTCCTCTGGCACCTAACAAGGTAATGCAAGAAAGAGACACATCCCCACTGATTCCCAACAGTCTCCTCTGGGGTAGAAAGAGTTAGGATGACAAGTTTGTGTTGTGTGTTTTTCTTATATAAGGGGTCTCAGGTCATAGAAGAAACTCCTAGTGCTCTAGATTTTTGTTTTCAAAGTGTTCACATAGTCATTAGACAACTCTTTTTTTTTCTATAGAAACCCTCTGTATCAGTTACTTTTGTGTCTCTGGGACAGAACCTGAGGGCAGCTTAAGGCAGGAGGGTTCACCTCATGGTGTGTGGGGTGTGAACTGGGCTCAGCTCATGGTAGGAGTCTGGGCTCAGCTCATGGTGAAGGGCGGAGAGACTACCTCAGCTCTTGATGACCAGAGATTGTGGTGAAAGGCATCCAAAGGACAGTGTGTCTGAAAACAGCCAGAACTCAGGGAGGTATAATTTTAAAGGCCTCCGGTGACATAGCTCTGAAAGTGACCAGCATACCTTTGCACACAGCCCCAAAGTCAAGGACAAGGCACTCAGAACAGCAAGGAGACAGTCAGATTCACATAGCACAGTGTGTATGCTGCACTGAAATAGCATGGAGAAAGTGGGGAGGGGCAGCCCTGTTGTTCCTCTCTATTCCTCTCTTTCTGAGTGCAGAGTGGCCCTCCTAGCTTGCTCCTGGCAGCTGCTGCCTTATTGTGTGTCAGGCCACTGTCCTCAAGCCCGCTTCTGCCAAATTCCTGTTACATCATCCTGTCTCCCGAGCCTCAATTACACCGTGGTTTTTAACACAGATTCATCTGCATTATTGCCTGAGTTCAGAAATATGTCCATTTGTAGATAAACACTCTTTCCTACTCAGAGCCACTGGAAACTCTCTCAGTCCATCACCTCTAATTTGGGATAAAGAGAACTTTTAAAAAGCAATAAACCAAACATAGACAAGTCCTGCTTATCCTATCCATTCTAGTCATGGGAATAAAATCTCAAGAGTTTGAATTTCTCTACAACATCCTCTGTTTTGCCTGGAGTTTTTGTTTACTCCCCCCCCCAATCAGAAGTAATTTATGTGGACATGAAATATCCCTCACTGTAGGCTGATGTGAAATATCCCTCACTGTAGGCTCCTCTCCATAATCCTAAATGGCTCTGAAATTGACATGGTCTGGTTATGAAGTCTTATGCATCTCAGATTGGCTTGAAAACATTTTCTAACTGTGTTGTACTTATTTTGCAGTGTGTACATACATGCCCAAAAGCAGTCTTTATTGTGTGAAATGTACACATACAAAACACAGTATGAATTGTCTTCAGTACTTCAGTACACAGGCTTGAGTTTGGGCCTTTAAGTCATCATCATGCTGAAAAACAAAAACCAAATGAAGGAGGGCTTTACAGAGATCAAAATAGAAGCCCAGCTGTGTTCTTCAGGTCACCCTGATCATCCTGCTGCTAAGCTGTGTCTCCACTGCTTTCAGGGGAAAGAGTTGGCAGAAATTTCAAACTGGCAAAGTATATTTCAAATTTCAGAGATTTTTAAAATTCTTTCTTTTCTTTTCCTAAAAGCCCCCTCACCACGCGTATCAAGGTTGAGCAAGGTATCCCACCATAGGGAATGGGCTCCAAAAAGCCAGTTCATGCACCTGGGACAGGTCCTGGTGCCACTGCCAGTGCCTCCCCCACACAGATCAACCCACTTAACTGTCACCCACATTCAGAGGGTCTAGTTCAGTCCCATGCAGGTTCCCCAGCTGTCAGTCCATGGTCCTTGAGCTAGCTCAGGGCGGCTGTCTCTGTGGTTTCCCCATCATGATCCTGACCCCCTTGTTCGTATGATCCCTCCTCCCTCTCTTCAACTGAACTCCAGGAGCTCAGCTCAGTGCTCATCTGTGGTCACTGCATCTGCTTCCATCAGTTACTGAACGTAGATTCTATGATGACAATTAGGGTAGTCACTCATTTGAAAAACAGGGAAAGGCCCATTTAGGCACCCTCACCACTACTGCTAGGAGTCGTAGTTGGGGTCATCCCTGTGTATCCCTGGGGATTTCTCTAGCACCAGTCTCCCTATCAAGACATCTCTTTCATTGCTCTTCCCCTCTGTCCCTCCCCCAACTTGATCCCTCATGTTCTCATCCCCCATCCCCTCCCTTCTTACCCCCCCCCCCAGTTTACCCAGGAGATCTTAACTGTTTGCCCTTCCTGGGGCTCTCCATGTATGTCCCTCTTAGATTCTTTCTCTATACACTTATGGGTCTTTGAATGGAATCTTAATGATGTCATTGTCTTGTTTATCACATTTTATTCTTAGCTTCTCATGGTAGGACTTCCTGACCCAAACCACCTCCTGTTCTAAGATCAAGGGCTTCACAAGGTTTGGTTTTGATAATACTCTCCTTTTTCCTTCTGTGTTACTTGTAGCTTTTCAAAAATCCATGAAGGGCAGTGACAGCCTGAGCTGTGATTCTGACTTTACTTAAATTGTTCCCCTCTTGGTGCTCAAGGCAAACTTAGCAGTTTTTCCTCATGATTTTGTAATAATTTAAGCATCTTTTGGTTATTAACAAAGTCCTGATACATTCTAAACGGTGTTTAGGGCATCTGAGATCTAAATGGTGCTACGAAACCTTAAGTCTGAATGGTGTGTAGGGAATCCGATGTCACCTGGAATCCTCTCAAGCTGCATTTCCAGCCTGGTCCTGTCTGCCCTACTGCATTCTACTGGAAAGCCCATACATGGGAAAACTCTCCATGCTTGTTACAGTCAGCTTCTGTCAGGGCTGAGTTTCTGTATTTGCAACTAATACCCTTCTCCAATGTCATTTGCTAACATTGTTGGAATGTTCCAGAAATCTAAGGAGTTCACCTGCTATAACCCTTCAGCTTTATGGACAATGCTGGTGGGGGGTTCATCTCTGTAACTGTGTCACATGGAGGCAGGTGGATTCCAACTTCTGTGGCTGCTCCATGAGTCACACCCTATACTGACTAGACCCAGTCTGCTGACCCATTCAGCCCCTGTGCAGTGAGCTGTCCCTTCGGCTTTCACATATCTTCTTTAGGAGAGAGCCTGTCTGTTTTGAAAGCAAGGGTCTTATTCAATTTACTTTTGATCAAGTGCTTGGTGATATCAAGCATTTATAGCAGATGCTTTAATTTCTGCATCTCCATGAAGCTTTGCCACAGAGCTCAAGCCACAGAGAGGAGACAGCACTGTCAAAAGATCAGGGCTTGGGAGGTAATCCCCATTGAAACATTCATCTTACTGAAAAGGGAAGTCCCGTTTTCTTGGTTGTCTGTAAGGTCAATAGAGGTCATCACACCCTAAATACACAGCAAACACTCTCAGGAGAAACACTGAAGATTCATTCTTGTCTAGGATCCTGTTTAAATATTAGAATAAGGAGTGGAAACTTTATTTCTTAACCTCTGGGCAAGCCAGGAACATTCTGTCTCTCTGCCTGTTTTCTCTGCTGACCACAAAGGACATAGAAATGGCCCCTGGTGTTGTGACAGTCAAACCAGAAAACTAAGTACAGTGCTTAGCTGGTGACAGCTCTCAACATGCATCATGATGTCCCTTCACAGTTCCAAGAGAGACATCTGCCTTTGGATAGGGTCTCTTATAGCAGAAAGGTCTAGAAGTTTGAGAAAGAAGCAGTCACACAGCAAAGTCCTTCAAAACTGTCCACGTGTCTTCTGTCTGACTGACCACCTTGTTCTCAAGAACCCAGGTCAGGCCTGCATCTGTGAGTCCTCAGTGCCTTCTCTGGAAGCCCGTGCATCCTGGTCGCATCTCTCATGGTCTCTCTCAGGCTATCCCTCAATGTAAGTTCATGCTTTGTTTTCTTATTATCTTCTCTGCTGGCTTAGACAGTGAGTATGCATGGAAAATATTTAGTAAGTAGCTGATCTCTGTATGTCTGTCTGCTTGTACCATTCACACTTTGCCTCTGGCTCATTGACTTCGAGCTTTAGCTGTTGCTATGTCAACCAGGTGTGTGTGGCATGGGGTGGGGTTTGAAGTAAACTCAGGTGGTTCTTTAGAGGCCCTGGAAGAATGGAGCCTGGTTGTCACAGCAAGCACTAGCTCAGCGACACAGCTCTGGAATGGATTTGATTACTCCTCCATGCCACTGAGTCTGGTTTCCTGCCTCTGTGGCTTAAAATCCTTCCTGAGCTGTTCATCTTGGGAAAAGTTGGAGTCAGCTCCAACTGTCAGCTCTACACAGTCCAGAGTCACCTGGGGAGGGAATCTCCACTGCTCAGATCAGATTTGCCCTCGGGCGCATCTTTGGGACAGTGTTTTGGTTGTTAATTGATGCAGAAAGGCCCAGCCCACCATGGGCGGCACCTTCCCCTGGGCTGGTGGTCTTGAGATGTGTAGGAAACCAACAGTGCAAGAGCCCATGCGTGAGCCAGAAATTACTGTCCTCCACAGTTTCTGCTTCAATCTCCTGCTTATGGTCCTGTCCTGACTTTCTTCAAAGACGAACTATGACCTGGGAAGTATAAACCAAACAAATCGATTCCTTTCCTAAATCATTTGTGTGTGTGTGTGTGTGTGTGTGTAAAAATGTTTTATCACAGCAACAGAACGAAACTAGCATGGGGATACTCAGACAGAGACAACACTCTTGCATGACAAAAGTAAAACAACAGATCTGTGGTAAATTCTCATCCTCCCCAGTACATGGTGGACCACATATGCTAGGTGTAGAGTAAATTAATTTATTCTGTGCAACTCAATGGATTAAAATAAACAATTCTTTGCTCCTTGACAGCATTCTCATTGGCTAATGATAATCTTCAGAGTTACCTCACTTCCATGAGGTCTACATTAACAATGCACTTGTTCTCCATGATGATCACAGAGTCTTAAAACTTTAATTAAATCCTATTTTTCCTTGTAGACTTTATCCTAAGAACAACACCCACTGTTTTAAACAGCGTCTCTTTGGTTCCTGCTGCCCCAGCAACACTGACTAATGAAAAATTTGTCTCTTGCTG
Source organism: Cricetulus griseus (assembly GCF_003668045.3). Taxonomy (NCBI): domain Eukaryota; kingdom Metazoa; phylum Chordata; class Mammalia; order Rodentia; family Cricetidae; genus Cricetulus; species Cricetulus griseus. The sequence goes on from NW_023276806.1 coordinate 2,310,184, forward strand.
TATTTCTTAAATATTTAAAGGCGTTCACGGCTCTTATAATTTTTATGACTTCAACCATAAAATGCCCCTCTCGGCGACCTTCAAATGCTGGTTCTTTAAGGCTGCTTCTGCCTACAGCGATGCGACTTGTAAAAATGGGAAATAAAATGATTATGGAGGGAACTCGGCGCTGTACACAAGAGCATGTCAGGCAATTCTCAACCAAAGAAGGGGCAGAAGATGAAAAGAAGAAAAGATTAAATTTGTCCAAGGCCTGCAGCTCTGAGTGGTTCACACTGTGGACAGGAGCTGGCTTGTAAGTGTGTCCAGTAATTTCTCTCAAGAAACAGAGCTTGTGTGTAGCTCCTGGTGTCTTTGGATGATGGTCAGGATTCAGTAACAATAAGGGAAGGACCTACCTGTGTAAGGTTCTACACTGAGATGCCAGGACTCCTTGTTTCTTTGTGGATATTCAAGTTTGGGGTTTACAATACTATTTAGAAGGTATTTGCCTACATGTCCTACATTTGGTCTTCCTGGCTCCCACCTTATGCTTTGGATCTACAATTCCTTTAGTCACAGACCATTAAGGAAATCTATGATCTTTTATATGTTTGTTTCATTGAGAGATGCCTCTATATTAGGGTTTGATTGTCCTTCATCTAAATGTATACATTTAAACCTAAAATTTGGAAATCCGTCTTTTAGACCTATACCAGAAAAATCTTCCTTCAAAAAATGGCTGCTTAACTGTGATGACACCATGTGTTCGCTGGGCACTTAGTGGAAATGTACAGTCAGGCTCTGTGCCTGCTGTTGAATGTATAGACAGACCAGATTTTTCTTCTTGGTTTTAAGGAACTTGAGTCACCATAATAAAGTACTCTTCCCTAAAAGAAAAGGAGTCATTTACACAAGATCACATGTTGTCAGAATTCTAGAGTGGAGACAAATCTTGAATCTATTTTTTGTCAAGTACAACTAAATCAGAAATCTAACAAAGGAAACACAATCTAGATTCATGCCCTTTTAAAGCCACCACAAGCCCTGGAGTAGAAAGGCAACCATTGTCTGTATAGACTTGGGGGTTGGCATCCTTTCCAGTCTCCTGCACCCCAGATACTAACTTACTTAGTATCTCATTTTAGGCTTTCACAACTCTCATTGTTTTTTAATATTAAGTGATAGTAAATAATCTTAAACTATCTGTAAAACTAATATAATCAGAGTAATTTCCATCTTGTAAATCATCCATCAGATGCATCTTTAGGAATTTTTAAACTATAAATAAAACATAAAATGAGTTTGTTCTGTATATTTATGTCTTCCTGTTGAATTCATCTTGGACCTTTTTAGCATCTCAAACACAGGAAACCAGGAGTAAGTGTTCACTGATCAGGTAAAAGCAACAGCTGAGGAGCTATCTCCTTGGGTTTTTTATGTTCTCAATTGTCATGAAGAATTTTCTTTGTATCAGAGTAGGTCAGGGGCACAGTGCGGTGTGTCTTGACTGAGATTCATCAGTCTTTGAAGCACAACAACCCATGACCCCCAAAGTCAGCATGGAGTGCTCATCCCACACAGAAGATGCAGTTGTGTTTAATGTTGGTTGTTTTCAAGTGAAGGAGAAACTTTGTTTTATTATTCATTTGTTATTCAGCCTCTCACATTCAGATCCCGATGTGAGAGGCTGAGGCATGGGAAGGGGCTTAAGGGGACGGTGTTTTCCTGGGAAGAGAGCATAGGTGTGTCAGTCTGGGTTAATGGCGGTACTTTCTACCTCCCAGCACAGCCACCTCTAAGGAGTGTCTAAGAGTTCTCAGACATTTCCCACTCACTCTAACTAAACTCATACTTAGAGGGAATATTTTCGATCGTAATTGTTGTAAGGTATTTCCAAAGTTTCCTATAAGTTTATTTGCAAGACTTAAAAGAATCAAACATTTCGGTATATTCCCAGAAACAAGTTGTTATGAAAAAGGTTTGATTACATTTTTGAATTTGAGTTGACTGTTTCAAATCATGAAACCAGAATTTCCCTCCCTTCACCAGGAAGGGAAAAGATGTTAAATGTTAGCATGTCATTGCTTTTACCCCACCCCTACCAAACATAATAGATGTAAGAAGGACATATTCCCACCCCCACCACAGATACATGATATAAGAAGGGTGCAAGTCACCCTAGAAATTTCTTAACAATCTTCTTGAAATTTCCTTTGTTATAAGCTATTTGTTGTCAATGATATTTAAATCAGTCTTTGGATGCTCTGGTAGAAATAGGGTAACTATCTATCTCTTGCAAAGTTTAAGCATATGGCACCTATCTGCTTACAAAGAAACAGTGTTTCTATCCACAAGTATGAACTAAGAACAGAGTATGGCCAATAAGAGAAATGGAGCATTTAATCAAATAATGTTGCTGCTTATACACCAACATTTTTTTTAATTAACCAAACACTGAAAACAAATTACAAGTCCCCCTTCTCTTTGACACAGTTGGTTGTACTGTGCATATTTTGTAAATATGATACCAATGCCAATTGCTTCTGAATTGGCTTATCTGTGTATACCTCCATTCAAATTGGCATGGTCCAGTGTTCGATGAGATGCACAAATTGACTAGTTCAGTATCTCTAAATTGGTCATTATAGGGGTTTTTTTGTATTTTTCTTATGATTTCCATAGAACAATTCCCTTTTCCTTCTCTCTCTCTATCTCTGTTTTGTTTTTTCTCTTTATTATTTCTCTCTTTCTCTCCTTCCTTCATTTTCTTTCTTCCTTTCTTTTGTTTTTCTTTCTATTTTTCTTTCTCTTTCTATCTTTCCTTCCTTCCTTCCTGCCTTTTTTTTTTTTTTTGGTTTGGTTTTGATCCTCTAGGAACAGAGAATGCTAAGGAAATAAGGAAAGGCTGTAATGTCAAGTGTGAAGTCTAGCAATGAGGACGAAGCAAATCACAGGTTGAGTCTTGGCACAGCAGCTGAGGGCTCACTCAGGACAGGCCTTGCGTTCCTGTCACTGACCCTGAAATGGAATTGGATGTGAGAGTGCCTGGGAAGATTGTGGTGAGACAAAAAGGGCATACATGGAAAGACGGGACTTGTGAAGTTGGGAGACAGGGTGCCTATGATTAAAAACTCCACCAGAAACAAACACTCATTTTGTGTCCCTGTAATTACAACTTTTCACATGTAATAACTTAGAAAGTCCTTAAAAACACCCCACTCTATTGAATTGTTCATGGATGAACACTAATTAAAGGTTTAGATGGGAAATTCTGACCATAATACAAACCTGTTTTTATATCTTCATCTCTGAATCCTGAAAATAAAAATAGATTACAGCTATTCTAAAAAAGCCAGGATGAGCAGGAGCCCACCGAGAGGAGCAGCCAGGCCTGCCGAACACCTGTGAGCAGATTGCCTGTGCTGATATAAAAGGCCTGGGTGTGACATGAACTTAATGTGATGGCACTTCTGAGGTGGAAGCAGAAATGTCGGACATTCAAGGTCATCTTCAGCTTCATACCAAGTTCCAGGTCAGCCTGGGCCACAAGAGACCTCATTGCCAAACGGTACACAGTAGCTCTTGACTCCCCGAAGGCAGTTTTGCAACAGACTGCCAATTCTGAGCAATTCTTCCCACACCAGGAGGCCTTAATACCTAAGGGAGTGTGACAGAGCAGATGTTCTTATGGCTTAAATAGTGCTTCATAGCCAGGGCTCTGTTTAGATAAAGTCCTGTAATTTCAGGCTGTACCTATCACTCAGGTTTTCTACAAACCTTTCCCCGCCCATGAAAGTGACAACCATGAAGGTGTCTATCAGAGACTCAGATGCTCTGCTGCAGAAAAGAAACAATCACCAGCCACTTACAACCCAAGCTTACTCTGGTCCCTCACTGTATCCCAAAAGGCAGAATGTCTCCATATACACACACAGTCTTTGCACAGAATTCAGAGGGGAAACTTGATTTGAACCTCATGAACCCACACATGCCTGCTCCATGTAATAAACCCACATCTACTCAATGAGGAACTAACTAATCCCTGTCAGGACACTGTCATGTTTGTTTTTCTAACTCTTTTGTGGTCAGATAGCAAATACAGATGATACAAAAAAATAAGGCACCGTGGCAAATTTGTGCAAACAGAATTTAGAAAGGGTGACAGAAAGCTTTGTCAAGCGTAGTGCTCACAATACCTAAGGCAAAAATCAAGACTGAAACCAAACATTTCCCAGAGGCTCATGATTGAACAAGAGGGTCCTGTGGGTGGTCTGGTACAGAACTTCCTCCCCCTTCTCCAGTGATCACAAGCCTATAGCTAACAGAGGCTCGGCTGGGAGTACTTATCATTTACAGCCAAAGCATCCGTATACAGTGTGAAAGAGAGAAGCCTTCAGCTCACTCCATCCACCACGGTTGCTATTTGATCGCCTTCTACTAGGGGGAAAAGGGCACACACACACACACACACACACACACACACACACACACACACACACACACACACACACACACACACACACAACACACACACACACACACACACACACACACACACACACACACACACACACACACACACACACACACACACACACACACACACACACACACACACACACACACACACACACACACACACACACACACACACACACACACACACACACACACACACACACACACACACACACACACACACACACACACACTCCAGCACACACACACACACACACACACACACACCTCTGAAAGACCCATTCTTCCTGCAAAACTTCAAGTCCATCTTGGTATCTAGATCATCTCTCCACTTCGGCTGCTCTTTGACACTTTCTGGCATGAACAGAACAGGGATGGGATGAAGGGAAGGAAGTTTGGATCCCAGTGTTCCTGCCTTGTAAAGTAACAGCACATAAACCTCACAGAGAAAAATGTGGAATCAACCCAAATCTTTTTATGTAAAGGAAAATGTGGCCTTCTTCATAATAGTTGCTTTCGATTATAGCAGTGATTGCTAAGTCACCATGACAAATCAGCTCGTAGTTTATTTTGAGAAGTTAAATTAGAAGACAATGCAGTTCTCTGTAGGTGGCATTTCATCTCATCATAATAAACAGTCTTCTCAAATGTAAAAGATACTCTTGACAGTAAGAGTTCTGTAAGCAAGCAGAAAATTATGTAAATCTGATTTCTTTCCTGTGTGCTTACTATCTCTTTAAGCTTAGTAAATCAGATCCAGGTTTGTAAACATAACAGCACCGGGTCCAAGATACATTTGCTCTGCAAACACTCAGAATGAGAACACGTATTTCATGAGGTATAATTGAAAAATTCCTATCACTTTTCAAAAGCTAACAAATCAACGGTTGTGTGAGATGAAAAATAAAACAATAAAAAACAAAACAAAACAGAACACATCATCACCTCTTACCTTATCATAGGCTTAATTGCCTCTTGTAATAGAATGTGACAATGGGACCGCAGTAAACACAGCACCTGCTTTGAAAACTACGATCAAAGAAACACTAGGCAGGAGCTGCACTCAATTTTTCCCCAGTGCCTGCACCCATTGGCTCATATTTAACTGGGGTTTGCTGTCCTGGTTTATCTGAAATGTCACCCGTGCCTGGGCAGAGGCATGGGTGTAGCATCAGGTGTTGCCATGAGCCTCCACTCATTATGGTATTCTCTGAAGATACCTAAGTCCCTGCCAGAGTGGAGGGGACCAAGGGAATGTATTGAAACCAGAGACACTGTTCACATCATTGATGACAGAGTAGAAGGAACTGTCCTCGGGATCCCTTGGCTCTGGAGAAAAAAGTTTTTGGGTGCTTATGTTAATCCATTCAGTGTAATGCTATTTTAGGCCTGAACCAACCCATTCAAATTGATTTTGAAATTTGTATTTCATCTTTTGTGTTCTTCTAACACTAAGCTCTTACCACATGTTTACAGAAAGGTAGAGAAATGTTTATTCTTTTTTTTTCCTATGAAGTGATTATCAAGTATGTTATCAAGTTAATCAAGTAGTTTAAACTATACAGAGATTGCTAGCTTTGTTTTAGTTAATACAGATATGTAATTGCTTCTTGTACCTGTCACTAGCAAGATAAGAAAGTCAAATGTTGTAATTCCTAGTGCAACCAGTGTGGCTAAATGTGTGTTAAGGAAAATGTTCTTATTCAGTAAACTGGGGAAGCAGTACATATACACCTGGTTCTATTTTAAGGAATTGTGCCAACCATAAAATGAGACTGTGACATTACAATCTGAACATTCTGGAATTTGAGCTAATAAAATAATGGCATGCACGGAACAGGTAAAGACAGACTACTGAGCTTGGTATGGAGTAAACTGCCATAGACAGCAACCTGTAGACAGCAGGGCATAACAATGAGAGATCGTTCCCATGCCTGGTGTGCACATTTGTACACGGGACACAGAAAGACCAACAGCAGACACACCCATATCTGTACACAGGCATAACACATATGCATACACAGTTACCACACATGCCTGCGCGAGGGCACACACACACACACACACACACACACACACACACCCCAACTCTCCAGACACAGGCAAGGGACACAGGATGGAGACTGGGACTCACAGTCTTGGCTGAGGGCAAGAGGAATCTAGACAGTCCCAGAATATGAGTCAAAGGACAGCTCTATAGAGCATGGTGAGAGCCTTTCCCATGTTTACTGCAGAAGGGAAGGTGGGAAGATCTACCCTGGTGCACAGCCTTCTGTCAAGGGGCCTGGAAGCTGAGGGCCAAATCTGTTCTGTGGGTTTAAGGTTTCTCCCCATCCCCACACAGCACGTGTAAAGTCCCGTCTAACAAACATGGGTACTCTGCCACTTTTCAAGCCTGTGCTTCACAAAACAAACCAAAACAAGAAATGGCTCACTTTCATTTGCCTGTAACATCTACCTTGTGTCAGGTCAGTGGGGATAAACTCTAATAAGCCTGGGTATTAGGTATAATGTTAACGTTCCTTCAGTGAAGAGAAGCTGTAGGGAGACGGAAGATTGACAGGCGGCTTCTGGCATGAAGAACAGATCAACCAGGCAGCGGGTCTTACAGAAACGATGTACTCAAATACTGGTCTAAGAATCCTGCCTTAAATACATGTATTTACTCCTTGAAATTCCATGTACAGACAGGGAAATTGAGACATGGGGGTCTTAGATTTAATCCATCTGTCGTGGCTTTTTAATACTCTTGACTATGCCGGTCTTTCAATAAGAAGAAGCAGAAAAAAACATAAAAACCTTAAAAAGCTTATAATAAGATTTGCTGTTTGTCCCCCTTGGGTTTCTGTTGCTGTGACAACTGAGTTGGGAGAAGATTTGTTACAGTTCACAATCTGGACTCAGCCCGCCGTTGTGGGGGGCTGTCCCAGGGATAGGAGCATGGAACTCGGGTCATATCCCACCCACAATGGAGAACGGAGGAAAGCATACCTGCTTACTTGCTTGTGCTTGGATCAGTTTCCCCACTCTACTGCAGTCCAGTATCACCCGCTTAGGGGATGGTACTGCCTGCGGTAGACTGGTCTTCCCACATCAATGAACTCAAGACAATCCTCCACAGACATGCTTACAGGCCACCCCGATGTAGACCATCCTTCACTGAGACTCTTTTCCCATGTTGACAAAGACAATCATATCGTTGGGTAATTTAGGAGAACTTTTCATAAACAAATACAATTCGGTTATTTTCAATGAACTTTAAACTCCATGAAATAAAATGGTTTACTAAGGAGAAGCAAGCCCACACTTCATGATTTAAATCCGTTTATGTCAGAAGCACATGGCTTTATGTACTGTAGTAGATTTTCTTAGTTTGCAAAAAAAGTACAATTAAGAAAGACCAAAAGGAGAGATCTAGGAGTTAACCCCGAAGTCTAAACTGCATTTCATCTTAATTCAATACTCAGTGGATTGTGGGGTGAAATCCTCATGATGAAAGGCTATGTCAAACTTCTCTTTACTGACAGCCGGAGCCACCACCTAGAGCTAGCGGGCTCTGAGTTGTCTGTCCAGAGAGTCACCTGTCGGAAGTTCCCCATCTGTTAGGTCCTCTGTACAGTTCAGTCCACTTTCTTATCACCTGGGGAACTTTCCAGGCTGTTCCCAATCAATGTTCACTTTTTCACAGCCAGGCAGATGGTAGCAATGAAAAGGTTGCAGGGATAACACACCAGGGTCGCTGAGGCAGCCCTTCTACCTTAACCATTGCTTTGTGATAACAGCATTTGAAGACACTTCCCTTGGACTGAGGAGATGGCTCAGACAGTAAAGTCCTTACCTTGGGAGTAAAAGGACCTAGGTTTGATTACCAGAATTTCCATTTCAAAAAAGCTTTCAACAAAAGCACTAAGAACTGTTCTAGAATCTCAGTGGGTTCATATAACTGTAAATGGACCAAGGGCAAGGGGAAAATTGTGTTAAGAGTAGGGAATACGTTTACCTGAACAAGATTAATCAGAAAGATCATTATGAAACCTTACAATTCCTTGTTGGTGAAATGTGCAGTACGAGCTAATCTATAGAGATAGGAAGTTAGTAGCCTGTTGCTTAGGGTTATAAGGAATGTAGGGTTGGGACATTTACAGGGAGAATTGTTCTTTTGCAGGTAACATTCCAAATTAAATGCCGGGGATGCTTGCACAATAATTTCATGACTAAGTTTACTGAATTGTACTTTTTTAGTGGGTAAATTATATACACCTTGTACCTCAATAAAACCACAGGCCCTGAAAATGGAAATAGCTCCTCTCTATCAGACATCATAATGATGGCACAGGCATAAGTTCTTAAGAGCTGGCACACGAGTTTAGTGCTTATGCAAGACTGTTTAGAACACCTACAGACTTCCTGTCCACTTGGTGATGGTGGATCATTATGTCTATACAGGTTTTCACGTTCTCAATTTGAAGAAATGTGAGTGTGAGGATCCAGCCAAGTGAGAGAGATTTGGAAAGAAGGAGGCTGTTTGTCTAAGATTCAATTAAGTTTCCTTTAACACATACTCAAAGTCACAGCCAAACCAGGATCACTGATTAAAATGAAGGATGAATTCCTATCAAGTTAAAGGTAGAAGAGCTAAATGAAATCGTATTTTAATTATATTTTGTTTCTATCTTTTTTTCTGTGGTACTGGGAATTGATACTCATCTCTGTCAGTCTGTCAGTCAAGCACTCTGGACCAAATTATATCCTCAGCCCTAAACAACCATTTCATCAAACAACAGTCTTTCAAGGCATGGGTAAAATTCAAGTCATCGGGGTCTTCCTTTTGGAGAGGCTTTCTCACAGAGGCTGCATGCCTTTCAGCACATTGTGGTTGAGTCTGGTTCAAGTAACTATGGTTACTGATCTGTGCTTCTAACCAGGCAGCTACTAAACCATATTACACAACGAGGTTCACTGGTCTGTTGAGAGAGATTTGAAGGCGAATAAGTGTTTCCTTCTAAGCCTTTAGCCAAAGATTGCTAGGCTACCAGTGTACAAATACAATATTGCAGGTGTCCTCGTGTCTGGGGTTCTGCTCAAATTTGGCATGGGGGAATTAATAGATCTTTTGCAAAGATACTTCAATCTGCATCTTGGGAGAGAATCCATCAGCACCGAGACCTTTCCCTATCATGAAGCATTTCTACCCAGTTATGAGGGCACTTGAGGAGTGATGAGTTCCGGAACCTTCTTTTTTTTCCCCATGTTGTTGCAACAGTACTTTGTATAATAATAATCTCCCTAAGCAAACATAATCATCCTCATTCCACTGAAAAGAGGGATGAAGAACTACTTTCAAAGCAATAAGGACTTTTATGTGTTTATGTTTTCTTTTTCTTTTTTTCAGTTAAAGAATTAAATAAGCACAGTAGAATTTTATGTGTCTTGAAGATCCAGAGACCATGGTCCTGAGTTAAGAGTCTATTGTGAACTGGTGAACCCTGAGCTTATAATTCTGGTTGACAAGAAAGCCTAAATCTTCCATATTATCTTTCTCAAGAAAAATAGGGCCATGTAATCATGAGAAAACCTAATATCAGTTAGTGACCTCTTGGTCAAAGCATGAAGATGTTGATCCCAAAGGTCAAGGGAGGGTGGCTGGACAGTGATGGCACAGTGGAACAGAGCCCATTTGTGTGTAAAGGAGTGAGGAGCAGTGATGACCCTAGACACAAATGGATAGGCATGGACTCTCATGTTCACAGTCTCAGACTGTTACTCACAACAGGATCAAAGTCCCCTACCAATTTTTTAAGACAGCATAATCACAAATTCTACTTTTTAAATCTTCATTCTTTATTGTGTTCCTATCATCTATTTTAGTCTTTTGGGAAGGGACAACAAAAATCATATTTTCTAAGCAACACACAAGGCCGTAAGAGATTATAGAGTAAGTTTCTGTGTATTCAAAGATCAACACATTTGATCAGAACTCCTGAAGGGAGATGCTCAGGCAGGAGCCAAAATGTGAGGTCCTGACTACAAACTATCATCAGTTTCTTGGGTTCAAATGGATTCTGAGGCATTGCCCACTCTTCAGGACTCTTTGCTGGACGCGAATGCATGAACCCAAGATGGCTGCACATGCTTACTGCTGGAAGTTTCAGAAGAAGGGCTCTGCTCAGGGGTGCCAATCCACATGCCAGTCCACCCACCTTCCAGCACTCACTTTGGTTTGTTCTGAGTTTTTTTTTCACTCTTTAATACCTTTCCCCTTTTAAGAACTTGTTTGAACTTCGTTCTGAAGGGCCCTGTGTGTCACCCATCACCCTGTGATATGCAGCACTCTATCCCAGTCATTGTGCTGCATTGCACCTTATTCCATGAGTAAATCAGTACACATCGTAATCAACACAACTGATGATTTACTGTGAGTTGAGAAATTACCAACATAGTCTGTAAGGTATTTTGTACATTTGTCTAATTGACTGTCTGTACATAATCCCACACTGCCAGCAGTTGAATCTAAGACAGAGAGTTGAAGACATTGCTTTTGCATGAATAAGATGCCAATCTGATAAGAGGTGTGCTCTCAGAATTCAAATTACACTAACTGTCACTAAAGGAAAGTATTGCTTGCCTCTGGTGCACCAAACATCCCATAATATTATACACATTGAGGTCAATTCTCATGTATATTTTTCTTAAGTGAAATTACTGTATGTCTCACAGACAGGAGCTCTCTTCAGAAAATGATGCCACCAATTCCTTCGGATCTCTCTGGTCAGGATAGTCCATGCACCAACAACATTAGCAGCTGTTGGAGCTTGTAGGAAGGGACAAAGTCCAGGTCTCATCCAGATGTTTGCATAAGACTCTGCATCTAAACAAGATCCCCAGATGCCTCAAATGCACTTCAAGGCTTGAGAGACAAGGCCATAGGCATGCATTTCTATCATTGGAACTAGAAATGCTGTATTTGTGGAGGGCAGAGTCTTTTATCTGTGTTTTGATTGGTCCTACAACCTCAATCAGCTTGGCTGATGCAGGTGGGCAGCTTCATAAGGCTTTAATATTAATATTCTCAAATGACAGGAATCATGGATATCTATCAGTCTTCCACAGTTTAAAACAGGGCAAGGCAGTCAGTTAAAGGGAAGAAACTATGGATTGTTCATTGTGTTCACTGTTCACTTTGTGTCTGCATTGCTGCACAGAAACCAGGCAAATGCATCAAAGACCTGCAGTTTTGTCCAGGAGTCATGTTTCTAGACATTATCAGCCTGACTGTCTTAGCATGTGTGTCACTCACAAGACCAGCATGTAGGCAGTTCAATAATTTATTTTAGGTAAAGCAAAGATAGTAACTAAATTGAAATCTGTGTGGCTGGGAACACAGAAGACCAATCAGAAACCAATGAAGTCACGCACATTCACAAACAGTTCAGTGTGGCAGATGCTTGCAGCTCAAGACTCAGTTTTCCCTTCATCTGTGCTCTACCCCATGCCCTTTGAGGACATTTCCATGGCAAGAAGTGTGTGCTTTCTTGCCTCAGAAATTCAGGTTAGCCATGAGTCTTTCTTTGGCTAAGGGCATGAAATAGAAAAGACAACATTCACTTGCCCTTCTGAGCCACATGGAGAACCAGAGTCTGGAAGGTCAATAATTCCATGGATTTGTGTTTGTTTTTTTCAAACCTCTATTTATTTATTCATCAAATGCTCTGTGTGTTTTTCACACTTCAGATTCCTTGAGAGCTGCTCTCCTGCAGGAATCCTTTGTTGGGTCTTTGTGACCTACCTTTCCTCATTCAGCCATATTTCCATCTTGCTATTTGACTCTGAACTTATTGCTCTATAATGTCTTTTATTCTAAATCTATGAAAATCCCCTTCCATTAGTTATAAGCAATTTCCTTAGTTACAATGTTGCTGGGAGTCTGGGGTCATTCCTTATATGTCTGCCATCTGTGGTCCTTCAGCTCTAGTATATAATAGACACCAAATGTTTATCTTTTTTGGAGGGTGTGTCAAATGCAAAAGTGGATTTGTGGCCACTACCATTAATTCCTGAGTGAAATTATTAATTACTGAGCATACAGGCACAGATGAGCTGGAGTCCTGCTTTGTAGCTCAGATTCTCTCCAGAGAAAGCTTGCAGTGGGCTGTATCTTGCCTAATCTTCATAGGACTTTGTTGTTGTGATAAAGGTATTTTCTTTTTCTAATGATCATAAGTATCCCCATCTGACTTGTACAGTTTATGGAAGATAATAACCAGCTCATGATCAGCTGGTGAACATTTCCTAGTGTTTGTTGGCTTGTCTATCAGGATAACAGGGCTATGAGTGAAAAGTTCATTTTCATTTTTGTGTTAAAGTTGACAGGGATGAGACACTTGGCACCACTGGTTCACATACATCTTTAGTTCCACCTGTCAGTATCAGTTCAGTGTTTGATTCTTGGATCAATAATTGTAGGCAACTGATTCTCACCAAGAAGTATAAAATAATGTCTTTTTCTCCTGTATCTTTATCAAGTTTTGATCATAGGATCTACAGTTTACCCCAAACTAGGATTTTGCTTTTTATATATTTTGAGGATATAAAGATTGTTATGACCAGAGACTAGGAAGGAAGAATTCATGTCATTTGTAGCTACTTGGCCAAGCCTGCTCTGCCATTACCATGCAAATGTATTCATAGGCAATATGTAAACTAACAGGCATAGCTATGTCCAGTAAAATTTATTTATGAACACTGAAACTGTAATCTCATATAATTTTCAAATGTCATGGGATATTATTCTTCTTTTGATTTTTAAAAGGCATTAAAATGTAAAACCCATTTTTATCTCAAGAGCCATGCAAGAACAGAAGAGGGATGTATGGGTACCTGGCTGTTTATTCATTTGCATGTTATCTGTGGCCATTTTTGTGTGACCATTTCAGAGCTGAGTCTTTGCAGCAGAGTTGAATATTTGTCATTGATGCTTTAAGAACTGCAAAGTTAAAATATTGGCCATTTGGCTTTAGAAAAAAGTTTGCCCATTTCTGTTCTAGACACAGAAGTCCATCATCAGTGTTCACCTGCTCTTCTGTATGGCATACGACAGGGAAGTAAAATGGTGAGGGACAATGGTGGGACAGTCTGGGGTCCATAGAACACACATACCCCTGAAATAATCATTGTCCCAAGGTCATCTGGCTGTGCTCCAAGCTGCCACATGGACTGTGATCCCAGACTTTAGGGAGTCACAGCACAGTGTGGCAATGTGCGTGTCTCTGTTCTCTTCCTGTTTATATTCTTTGACAGGATCTTAGATACTTTATAGCTGCTCAGGAGAACAGTTCATGAGTGTGATGCTCTACCAAAGTGACTCACAAATGTCCTCACTTTCAAACCAGATGAGATGGCAAGGGCCATGGTGAGGGTGTCCTCAGACACTAACATTTGCCTGCATGTCACTGGTCACATTCTCAGCAACACCAACAAATTAAAGAGGGAGAATAAACTGGAAGTTACGACATAGGCTCACAAAAAAAAATAATAATCCGGGTTGCCAAAATTGTCTTAAACCAATGACGATAAACGCTAGGTAATATAACTGCAAAGTCTGGAACTGTTTGAAGAAACCCAGTGATAAAATTCTCAAATATTGTTTCACTCCCAGTTAGCTGAAGATTTATGTCCTCTGAGGAACAGGTTGTGGGCTATAAAACCCTGGAGTAGAAGTCATAAAGGGAAGGAAAAGAAGCTGTCCACTTGGTTCTGACACAGAGAGTTCTAGGGAGTTCTCCAAAGGCAACATTTTTGAGAAACTGTGGATCCTAAATGGGGAAGTAAATTTAAAATTCTGGGAGGAAAAGGCCAAGGAGATAAATAAAGGTAGAAAGCCCCAGCAGGCTTTTTCTTATGCTACAGCAAGCAGGTCCAAGGTGAAAATCTGCTGGGACAAGCCCAGTGGCCAAGCCCGGCTTATCATCACGGAGTTGCCTCTGCTTCCCAAGCCACAAGGCTGTATCTTCCTGGTGTAATCCTGAAGTGCAAAGCCTCAGTCACTGAAGGTCCCAGCATTCTATGACAAGAATCATAAAAGAGGAAAAATACCACATCGTATCTGAGTTTTGAGCTCTCCCTCATATTTTTTATATAGTAGATTATCCATGAATAACTTGTCAATGTGGCCCTGAGATGAAGACTCCTCTTGTTTTTAAAGGTCAAAGCAGGGGCTGGAGAGGTGGCTCGGCAGTGACGAGCACTGGACGCTCTTCCAGAGAATCTTAGTTCAATTCCCAGACAACCCACATGGCAGCTCAAAACGGTAACTACAGTTCCAGGGGAGCAACACCCTCACACAGATATACATGCAGACAAAACACCGCTGCACGGAAAAATAAACAGAATAATATATATATATATATATATATATATATATATATATATATCAAAGCAACTCAGAATAGGAAATTTGAATTGCGTTGCTACACAACGGGCCTCCAACCCATTAGGAGGCCCTTCCCTCTCCTCCCAGAAGCCTCACTGCTTTGTTGGCGGCCAAAGTCATTGCAAGTCATTTCTCAGAAGCCCGTGGGGGTTGATGGTACAGGAGGCATCCCTGGTTGCTTGTGTGCCAAATAGATTCTGTTTGTCCTGAGAAAACAGACAGAACACCGCTGGGGCTCCCCTGATGCTTTAGAAACAGAGAAAAAACACCACATTTTGTTAAATGTCAGCGAATGGCGAATTATTTCAGGGAACTGGGAGGCCATCCTGGGCAGCAGGCTCATTATTTTGAGGTGAGAAGAATTGATTTTGACAACACTGGCTTTTAAGACTTGTGGATTCTACTACCCAGGAGTTGTAGTTGAGAATGGACACGTGGGACACGGGTCAGGTATTTATGACCAATTTAAGGGGATGCAGACTCAGCTGACACAGTTAGATTTTAATTAAAGATAAGACTATTAGGCTTCTCTCACATCGGTGAGAGAAGCTGGCCACCGGTATGCTTTTATTCAAATGTCCTTTTTCAAGTTTTTAAAATATGAACTTTTAGTTGAAATGTAACAGAATAGTACATAAAGTGTAACAACACAGCTTGATAATTGTCACAAAGGAAATATGACCACAGGCCCTTCTGTTAACATCTACTCCAAGAAGTAACTGTCAGGCTAATTCTGTCACTGTTCAAAACTTAAGCAAGATGGCACCAACACTGTGACAGTTCACCCGCCCTGAGGCTTCTTGGAGGCCTGAGCTGTGTACACAGAACTCCAACCACTCTGTTTAACTCTGGTGACCTCCTGCTGTAGGAATCCTGGGGCAGGAGCATGCTCAGCCACTCACACGGGTGAAGGTACTCGGTGCCCAACCTCAAAACGCCCAGGGATGTGACATATCCCCGCCAAGCACTCTATCTCTTCCTTAGCACTTGGGATACAGAGGGGATTACATTGTGCCTTTAAGTTGCTTTTGCCTGGTGACTGACGGCATCCAGTCCTGTCCATCCATTTTTGACCTTGGATTTACTGTTTGACGCAGATCTGCTCGTGCGCCATTCCTTACTGCCTGCAGCGCCTGCTCTGCCCACATCACATTACGTATGGGGCTTACAAAGGAGAGTCGTCAGTCTCCTTCCAACTGTGTTCCTCTTCCCTCTTAAGATGTCTTGCTTCTTGGTGGAGTATGGACCTTCGCGCCATCCTCAGCTCTGTCTCACTCATCGTCACAGAACCTGAACACCAGGTTCATGAAGGAATAACAGCACGATTTTGTCTTGTGTCCTAACCAACCCCCACTTTCCCGAAATAATCTCGAAGGTCTATTTTCAAACAAGGCTCCACAATATTTATTCTGCCTTGCTAGTTCCCAGCAACCACACAGGGCAACTGACAACTGCTTGAAAGTCCTATTCCAGGGGATCCAGTGCCATCTTGTAGCCTCTGTGGGCCCTGTGCACATGTGCAAGCATGTACACAAATAAATAAAATAAATAAATAATAAACATAATATTTGAAAGAAAAATAGCAAAAACCAAATTTGCTTCAAGGACCAGGGGATAATTTACTTTTAAAAACTTTATTTTTTCTTAAAATAGTTTCACAGGGCTGAATGGCTGCTCCATGGGAAGGTAGGAACCCTCTGAAGACGATAGAAGCCTTTTTTCTTTCCCCACCAGATCAAGAGAAGCCACATTTACTGGCCACTGAGTGGTGACTCAGAAATGCCAGTGGTGCCTTTTTTCAATTGGAATGAGAAGGAAAGAAGAGAGCCTCTGAGGAGCCAAGAAGGGGTAGGTGCCTTGGAGAGAAAGAAGACAGCTCTTGTCTCTTGTGCCCAGACAGGTAGAGAGGAGTCCCTGGTAGGCAGAGGCTGACAGAGATTAGAATCAACGATGACTTCCCAGAGTTGTTGTGAAGCAGGTATATACAAGATCTCCTCAGCACCCAGGGCTCACAACACGCCCCTTCCAAAGAGCACAGAGAAAAGGAGCTTCCTGCCACACATTTGATCCAACGCTACAAGTCAGTCACACGGACCTTTCTAGAAGTTTTGGTTGTAGTGCACACGAATTGAAAATTCACTGGCTTGCATTTTAAATCTCTCTAAGTGGCTTGTGATGAAGTATGATGCTGCGACTCACTTGTCCCTTTGAGTTCTGAGTCTCCTGACACTGTGGTCTTCTTAAAGCGAGGTGGTGTGAAGTAATGGCTACTTCTGCTTCTGTGTTGGTGGCTCTCATCCCTGCAGACTCTAACCTGATCCTCTCAGAGTTTGCATTCTTCATACCCAGTGTTGGGGGAAAGGTGGGGGAGGGAGAGTGTCTGAATCGTCAACCAGCGGTGTGTGGACCTCATCATCTTTCTCTGTAAAGGCATTGGACCAGAAGCTGTGGCATCAAGGATATGAAGCTATTATTAGCTAGAGCTATATTCAGTGGCGCCTACATTTAAAATGTTGAATAATTTGAACCATCACCATGGGAATGCTAAAAAATTCCTCCTGAACTACTATGTAGAGAGGGCACTTTCTTGATGATGCCCACAAGTCTACATATTGAGGTCGTCTCTGAAGGTTTAGGTTTAGCTCACACAGAGTTAGTAGCACACACGATCTGATGTAAATTAAAGGTGATTGAAGAACTACATTTAGAGTTAGTTTCCTTTATTTATTTTTTAAGTCTGTAGCATCAGGGATTAAATCCAGGGCCTCACGCTTGCTGTAGAAGGGTCTCACTGAATGATGGCCCAGTCATTGTATGTTTTACTTTGCCTCAGCTCTGGCTAAGTCAGCCTGGCTGGACTTGATCTCATCTGGGCTCAGACAGGCTTTGACCTTGAAGTCCTAGGATTACTGGCCTGTGCCATCAGACCTAACTTCAGCTTAACTATATTCTTTGTGGCATCATTTTATTTTCCCTTTAGTGTTTATAGCACACCTCATATATCCTATGAAGCTCCAGAGTGACTAAAATCATGAAATGCCCTGGATTCAGCATAAAGCATCATATCCAGATTCCCATTGCTGAATACAATCTTGTCGGAGGGGGGCTTTCCTTCATGGTCTCATTGGTTGATGGACGTAATTCTGGCATATTCTTAACCATTAGCTTTTCTGTTTGTTGTTCATTTTAAACCCTTAGGAAGGAAGGAGGATTTTGTACAGAGAGCTCCTTTCTTATGAGTGCTCAGTCAGGACTCAGCATCCAACACAGTTGAGGAACCAGGGAGTCAAATCCAAGGATCTCAGGGAAACTTACAGCCCTGTAGAGAACCAAACTCAAGGGGCATCTTCAGAAAGGTTATCAGTACCTCCTGGGCCAAGCGCTTGCCTCTGTGGGATGAAAACTTAGGCAACTGATGTGGGAGGTCCTTCTGTATGCTGTGAATGTGTTGCTTTTATTGTCTGCTGAATAAAGAAAGCTCTTTTGGCTAATGGCCAGGCAGAATATAGCTAGGCGGGATAACCAAAAAGTTACCAACAGAAAGAAGGTGGGGTCAGGGAGACACTGTGTGGCCACCTGGGAATCGACATGTGGAGGTAACAAGCCAGAGCATCGTAGCAAAACGTGAAATGATAGAAATGGGTTAATTTAATTCTAAGAGTTAGTTAGTAACATTTCTGAGCCATTGGCCAAGCAATCATAATTAATATTAAGCCTTCAAGTGGCTATTTGGGAATGGGCAGGCGAGATGAGAAACCTCCAACTACAGGCAACAATGAATTTTTTCTTTTATGTTGTGATTCTTTCCGGACAATCTTTAGTGGACATGTTCCTTTTAGAAGATGGAAAAATACACTTAAAAAACAAAAACAAAAACAACAGAAAATGGGTTTCTGCCACACCAACGAATATGTGGCATCCTTGGTTCTGTCAGTGTTTTTACAAAACTTGGACACCTGTAGCTTCCAATGGCCTGGAATTTGGAGACGATTCAGCTCTGACCTTTTCTGGTGTAGACAGGAACTGCCTTCAAATTTGTTGGTGAGTTATATCAGAGGGTCCTGGGGAGATATCCTAATGTCTCAGAACACTGTGTGAAGTCCTTTAATGATTATAGAATGTTTAGTAAAGCTCAGAGTTGTTTGACTCTCATTTTTCACTTTAGACAATTCTGTATTGTGCAAAAAAAAAAATAAAACACAATTTCAGGAAAAAAAGTAGACTAGTGGAACCAAGAGGTGTCCAACTGAGCCACGGGCTATAGTTTTTGTGTGGAGCAGAGGGTGGTGATATTAGGCAGTGAGTCACGGTCAGGGCTCTGTGCCACACTGTGTGCATGTGAAAATTACAATATGAGCTTTATGGCAAGTGTTTAAACTTCCTTTAAAATAGTATATTTTGTATCTGATCATAGCACTGAATAATATATAAACTCTGTTCCACATCCTAATACAAAACTCCATGAAATTATGAATCTCAAGTGGTTTTAGTTCTGAAAGTTAAAATCTTCACTCTAGCGTTTCAAGGCAGGGTCCATGTCTATCACGTGACTCACGGAGGCTTTCCATCTCCAGAACGAGAGGCGCTTGAAATTAGTGCCTGATTAGATTTCTAAAACTCACTCAAGTCACAGGACAGTTCTTTCCTATTACACTGAAAATGTGTACGGGAAGCTGTAGCCACGCCTACTTAGGGGCTGGCTACAGGTGTGCCTGACCATGCTTGCAAGGGCGTGGTCAGGGTGACATAGAGGACACTTTCAGGGGACTGCGTTTCTCTTTCGGTTTCACTTTTGTACTTGCTGGACAGACTGCTGCCACGCCGGCTGGCTAGGTTGCTCTGTAAGTAAGACTTTTCCCTATTAAATACCCTTGTATTTCTACCTGACTCCGTATTGGTAATTTCCCACTATAAAAATGGTTGCAATTTTACCACAAGGTGACGAGAGCCACTGTAACCTGACATTCTGTCAGTTCATAAGCTCTCTCTGTGGCTGGGTCTCCATACAGCCTCACGTAGATTCACGTTTAATCATCAGAGCCACCGTCTGCCATTTTTAAATGTCCAATCCGATGGCTGTTTTCTCAGGGTCTGAGTCATCTATGCTCTGAGGTGCATGGGGAGGGGCTCTCAAGGGACGGGAGACAGAATTAATTTACTAATATAACAGGGAATCATGGGACACTAAGGGTTAAGTTGAGGTGGGGGAGCGGAGGGCAGGGCAGAGCAAGGAGTGTGGGGGAGGATTAAACCCCAAAGAGATTTTGATAAAACACACACATTCACACACTCACTCTCACAACACACTCACACACACACACTCACACACACACTCTCACAACACACACTCACACACATTCACACACACTCTCACAACACACTCACACACACACATTCACACACACTCTCACAACACACTCAAACACACATTCACACACACACTCTCACAACACACACACTCACACACACACACACTCTCACAACACACACACACACTCTCACACACACTCTCACAACACACTCTCACAACACACTCACACACTCACACTCTCACACATTCACACACTCTCACAACACACTTACACACACTCTCACAACACACTCACACACACATTCACACACTCACTCTCACAACACACTTACACACACTCTCACAACACACTCACACACACATTCACACACTCACTCTCACACACACTCACACACACAAACACACACACACTCTCACAACACACTTACACACACATTCACACACACACTCTCACAACACACTTACACACACACATTCACACACACACACTTCACACACACTCCATACACACTCCATACACACTCTATACACTCACACACACACATTCACACACACACTCTCACAACACACTCACACACACATTCACACACACACTCTCACAACACACTTACACACACACATTCACACACTCACACTTCACACACACTCCATACACACTCCATACACACTCTATACACTCACACACACACATTCACACACACACTCTCACAACACACTTACACACACACATTCACACACACACTCTCACAACACACTCACACACACACATTCACACACACACTCTCACAACACACTTACACACACATTCACACACTCACACTTCACACACACTCCATACACACTCCATACACACTCTATACACTCACACACACACATTCACACACACACTCTCACAACACACTTACACACACATTCACACACTCACTCTCACAACACACTCACACACACATTCACACACTCACACTTCACACACACTCCATACACACTCCATACACACTCTATACACTCACACACACACATTCACACACACACACTCTCACAACACACTTACACACACACATTCACACACACACATTCACACACACTCTCACAACACACTTACACACACACATTCACACACACACTCTCACAACACACTTACACACACACATTCACACACACACACACTTCACACACACTCCATACACACTCCATACACACTCTATACACTCACACACACACATTCACACACACACTCTCACAACACACTTACACACACACATTCACACACACACTCTCACAACACACTTACACACACACATTCACACACACACACACTTCACACACACTCCATACACACTCCATACACACTCTATACACTCACACACACACACATTCATACACACACTCTCACAACACACTTACACACACACTCACACTTCACATACACACTCTCACATGTACTCCCATGCACTCACACACATATATACTCACACACACTCCACACACACACTCACATAAACTCAAACACACTCCACACACACACTCACACACACTCATACATATACTACCATACACTCACACACTCACACTTCACACACACACTCACACACTCACACTTCACACACACACTCACACATATACTCCCATACACTCACACACATATATACTCACACACACTCCACACACACACTCACATAAACTCAAACACACTCCACACACACACTCACACACACACACACACACTCACACACACACTCCACACACACTCCATACACACTCTATACACTCACACACACACAGACACACACACACTCCACACACACACTTCACACACACACTCACACACATATATACTCACACACTCCACACACACTCACACATAAACTCACACACACTCCACACACACACACTCTCACACACACACTCCACACACACACTCACACACATACACACTCCACACTCACACTCACATATACTCACACACTTTCACACACTTACAACACACTACACACACACACACACACTCACACATATACTCACACACTCACACTTACATACTTATACACCACACACACACACACACACACACACACACACACACACACACTCACACATATGAGATAAAGTGGGAGTTACCTTATAAAGGGCAGTAATGTCTCTACTAAACACTAGAAGGTAACAAATAAAGAGCCCAGTATTAGGAATGGGTTAATTCTTTAGGTGCTGTTGGGCCGTAAGATCCTATAGACCCCAAACATCACAAGTTATTTCCATCGTTCCTGGTCACTCTCCAGAACACGATGGTGTTAAGACTGTTGCTGGTGTTACCACAGACATGAGTCATAGAACATGATAAAAATCAAGATGGGACTGACTGGAAGCTTCATCTCTATGGCTGGCTTCGTAATCCTGAGAGGTGGGATGCACACACCACTGGAGGGTAAATGCAACCATCACTTTTCACCCAGCTGTGAACTCTGAAGGCACAGTAGTGACTGAAGGCCTGGCAGGACATGCCTAATAGTGGTATACGAGCACCAGGGCTGTAAACAAACACTTTATGACTGGATTTAAGTCCTGTTCTACAAGATGATAGCCATAGCTGGCACTATATCGGGCTAAGAACCTGTGACTAGACTTGTCATTATGCTATTAAATACACGTGGGAGTAAACAGATTCCTAATGGCTTATCATTGTGACAATAGACCGTCGAACCTCTCAACCATAATCAGAGAAGCAGCTGCTGTTTGTGGTGGATGGCAATTAACACAGAGACCCAGACCTGGCCAAGGGTGCAGAGAAGGACAGACCACGGAGTGCTCAGTTCTAAAGGGAACATATACACTGTACCCTTCCCCAAGGCTCAGAGCTCATTGTAGAGGAGAGAGTGGAATACCTGGGAGGCACACATTGGTCTTGAAGGGAAGAGTTGTGGGAGGTAAATGTGATCAAAGCACATTGTGCAAAACTGAAAAAGCAAAAATTAATAAAACTAAAAAAAAAAATAGTCATGTTCATCATAATGACCCTTGGAAGTAATTTCTAACCTCTGTAACCAAGGTACCAAAGATTTCCAGTGAATTCTCTCGGCCTTGAAGGATTTGCACTGAGATATGCTAAATGAGTTTTTTAAAATGTGCTCAGAGAAGACCATGCTGGGAAGAAACAAGCTACAGAGCTGAGTGGTTGTTAGAGCCATGCTCCTGCCTTGGGACCATGCGATGTGCATGTGTGTTGTCTCCTCAGTGAGATCCACAAGTCTTTCTGACTAATGTCCCCACATAAGTATTCCCTGGTTTATAGATTAAATTATGAAATTTCAAGGGGAGGGGAAATGAATTATTAAATGATGAAAAATTGATTCCATTGACTCAAAAATGACGAGGAACTATACACAAAATAATTGCAAGAGAAACACTATAGATAACAGTGCTGACTCTAGGTGCAATGTCACTTGCGCTAACAGCTGTTATAAAAATGTCTGCAGCAGATTTATTTGGACATCACAAACACAGGAAGAGTCCTTTGACTTCCAAGAAGATGAAATAACACATAGGTTGTGAATACGTAAGTTTTATTCCTATAACTGAAAGTATTTCACCAGTTCAAGAAGTATTTATGGGGCAAATTACTGGAAGAGTGTGGAATTAAATTCACTTTTATATGGCACCTTTCATACCCCAAGTATCTCAATGGCTTTTGAAAGTACAGCAGCCCCGTGACAGTATGACCCAAAGAGGCCATTATACATCTGGGGGCAGGTGGTACAGGCTTAGGCTCATAGCCTGGCTTTATGGATACAGAATATTTTCTAATTCCTCCTTTAATGGTCCTACGGCATCTTTACCATCTGTGTGAGCCTCCACCGTGGGTATACAGGGAGGTGTCAGGGCTTTGCACACCACAGACCTGGAAGTGGGCTTCGCAGCTGGCATTTTCAAATCAGCTCACTCTTTCTATGTACTTATTATTGAATATTTACTTTTTAACCGTGTGTTTGTATCTGTCTGTGTGTACCAGGTCAGACGAGGAGACATCTGATCCTCTGGAAACCACATGATGTGCATACTAGGAATTGAACTCAGTTCTCCGTGAGAGCATCAAGTGGTCCTAACTGCTGAACCATCTCTAGCCCCTTAAGCTTCAGTTTAGATGCAGAGTTTGAACTTGTCCCATCTTGGGTCCTGTGAGGAGTGTTATTTTACCCCCAGACTGGTGAATTTAATTTCAAATGCCATCCAAGGCCCAGGATATAAGGGAGCTTGCATTTAATTTTATGAGAAAACAATATTGACGTGTTTATACCTACATGGTGAAGAAATGGGAAAGACATATATGTGCACACACACAAAGCAAACACATCATCTTGTCTTTCCTGGCTGGAGAAGGTATTGGAAGAACTCCCAGCCACTTTTTCAGTACAACTAGAGAGAGAGGGACCTCGAACCAATCTGCATGGTATTTTATATCACAGAACCTCCTGCAACTAGGGAGTACCAAGAGGAACATGGGCTGACCAGGACAGCACCAAACCCAGGGAACTTACTTTCAGCAGGCAGGAGGCTGGAAAGTAGAGCTGGCCCTTTCTTTTCACCAATCACTCCATTTCCCATTAACTTTTAACATTCTCCATGTGGTCTTGTTTCTAAGAATTCTTGACAGATTCCTGATTTTCTTTTCTTAGGGCTGTGTGTGTTATGATTAATTCCAGGTCCAACTCCATTTGTGGGATACAGATTCCCTATGATTTACTAGGATGGTCAGATTTTCTTGTGGGTTTTCTTTTGTATGCATTCTATGCTCAGAAAGTAGCATCTAAAGTGTCCTGTTGGGAAGAGGACTCTTAAGCAATGAGGACAATGGGTATTGAAAAGCATTTGTGACAAGAATCTCATCTTCGATGTTGGCCTTCATCACATACTATGTAAATATAGACAGATCACCTCATTTGTTAGCTTGTCTAGAAAATAAGGCTTTAAAAATAATATATATCATATATTATATATGCATATCCACAAAACTAGGAGGCTTTGCAAACACTCTGGCAGACCCTAGACACTCTTCCCAACCTATAGTTGGGTGACATCCTTCCATCCTTTTCCAGGTAGACTTGTCATCCCAGCTTAGCCAGGAAGATGTGGTCAGAGCTTGGGGTTGGGCACAGAGGTGCAGTGAGGCCATTCAATGCCTGCTGTGGTCACCTTCCCTTTAGACCAGTAGCTCTCAGCCTGTGGGTTGAAACCCCATTCACAGGGTCTCACCGCAGACATCCTCTGTATCAGACATTTCCATTGTGATGCATAACAGTAGCAAAATTACAGTTAGGAAGAAGCCACAAAAATAATTTTATATGTTTGAGGAAGTCACTGCAGTATGAGGAGCTGTATTAAAGGGTCACAGCGTTGGGAAGTTTGAAAACCACTGCTTTAGACTCTAAGAACCAGCCCCTGCCTCTCAATCTTTCTACAACAGCAGGAGAAACTCAGTCATCAACACAACCAGTAACAGTGCTGAGACTAAAATGCTCTGTTATGTCAATATTCTGACTTTTAACCCTTTTGGTGGTAGCAGCTGAATGACTGAAAGACAAGGGTCAGCAGGCAGAAGCATGGTGCCACTGAGGGCAAGAGCTTAGCACGGAGCGTGTGTGTGTGTGTGTGTGTGTGTGTGTGTGTGTGTGTGTGTGTGTGTAGGGGTGGGCTTTGCAAAGATCTTTGACTCTACTGTTGCCAGTTTTATCTGAACCACTCCCCTGTTTTTGGTCTTCAGTTTTGTCATCAGCTTAAAATTTCTAGTTTATGATTTAGCACTGTTAAAACATACATTATTTGATTTCTTCTTTCCATGGTTTGTGACCTATCAACCCAAAGACACAGAACCTTGGTTCACTGCACATACATTTCACTGCTGTGGTGTTAATATCTTCTGTGTGGCTTGTTGGAAATGTGTGCAGGCAGAAGATGTGTAGACAGCACTGCTCAGATTCAGTTTGCCCAGGACTTGGTCAAAAGCAACATGAAAGTCACCTGCACTGGGGACCCACTCAGACCTGGGCAAAGTGGGATTCTGGCATCTGCCTTGCTGCTCTGATGGAAACCACTGGAACACTTTCTTCCTAAGCTTTGGAGACTTACACCCTCCCTTCCTGTGGTGGGTTGAGTGAGAATGGTCCCCATAGGCTCATATATTTCAAAAGCTCACATTAGACTGCTCTGTCTCTCTCTGTCTCTCTCTCTGTCTGTCTTTCTGTCTCTGTCTCTCTGTCTCTCTGTCTCTCTCTGTCTGTCTGTCTCTCTCTCTCTCTATCTATCTATCTATCTATCTATCTATCTATATATATATATATATATATATATATATCAGGATGTAAACCTCCCAGCTTCTGCTGTAATGCCATGCCTACCTGCTCCATGATGATCATGAATGAATCCTCTAAAACTGTAAGCAAGTGCCAATTAAATACTTTCTTTTATAAGATTTGCCTTAGCCATGGTGTCTCTTTGCAGCAACAGAACAGTAACTAAGACACTCCTTTCCTTTCCCCTCTCTTCCTAGCTGTGACATCCACACCCTTTAAACCTCTTCACACGTTCATTGTATTCATAGGATAAAGACATAGTTGTAGGGCACTGGAAAAGGGAGGGAAAGTTCATGTCCAGGGAACCATTTAGCATGCTCTTGCTTTGCAGATGCGATGAAGGAGTGAATGTTTCAGAGGTGGGAGGATAATGTTCTGTCTGTTCTCTCCTACCATGTAGGTTCTTGTCAATCAAACCCATGTCACAAAGCTTGGGCTGTAAGCATCTTTAGATAAAGATGCAGACCCATTTTGCTGGCCACACAATTTTTAATCCTTATAACAAGTGTGTGGAATTGGATGTGGTTTTGTTTTATGAGAAAAGAAATGAAAATTTAGATAATCAACATCATCACCAAACACAGACATTGCTGTTTAGTGTTTGCAGACTGCACAGCTAGTGTCCTGTCCTTGCCCCAATAGCCTACTCTAAAGAGTTCAGACTCATTCCCGGCTCAGGTGCTTAATGTCTCAGATGGTGAGAATCCAACAGCTCCATCACATGGCCCAGTTAGTGGCCTGGCTGCTACAGAAGCCTTTGGGTCTGTAAATGTACAGTTTCTCTGTCTCCACATTGCATTTCGTCTTGTTTTAATCTGCTCGTGTCTTGCAGGCCTTCAGGTTCTTTGATGATTCCAACTGAGTTACATGTTTAGCAATAAGCCCCCAAATCCAACACACCAGTGTTCTATAAACAGGTTCTCATTAAATATTTAGTTTACTTGGCAAATGTTGCATTCTACATGTTGTTATTCAGTTTGTCTTCTTGTTGCTCAGTTTTGATGTGGCTCTGATCACGGGAAGTCAGAAATGTCAGGGACTTGGGACCTGGGGACCCAGTCCCTACCTCAGGGTGTGGAGCATGGGGGACAGGCAAAGGAGACTCAAGAGTGGCCCCACTTTACTCCTGGAAATAAGGAAGGGACACGTTTTCCCAGGGTCAACTTCAAGGGTTAATCAAACACATCTTTGTCATAGAATTATATTGGCCCAGAGCTTGGTCATTTGTTACTTAAATGACTTTTGCTTTTCCTTATCGTGCCTCAGGATCTCCCAGTGTCCATTGGCTCCGTGTGTCTCTGACAGATTTATCTTTCCTCTGCCGCTTCAAACAAGTCATCCCATTACTCAAAGGCTTCCCTTGACACACAAACCTCACCAGCTCACAGACTTCAAGCCTCAAGTTCTTTATCAGCTCTGCACATTTTCTCTCTTGCCTTGTTTGCTTTTTACCATCTGGGTGCCTGTGGTTAAGTAAAAACTAAGCCCTACCTACATCTTTGAGTCATTATCATGAAAATACTGCCTCAACTGGAATACATATATATACATATATATATCCAGATGTCCTCAAGGCAGACATCTTAACTCCAGACATCAGCTCTGACATCTTTGAGACCATGAAGTATTCTCTGACCCCCACTAAAGGCAGCAGTAGCATATTCTTCTTGCAGATCCCAAGCTAAATAAACAATGGGAGAAATCTCAGTTTCTTTTTTATAAGTTTCCCACTCTTAAAGATGTGGCTTAAGCATCCCACAGATGAGAGGACTTTTCTACCCATGAACCTCACCTCACAGTAATCACACATTATTGATCTGGCCTTAATTTTGCCTTTTTGCCCTCCAGGCAGCCTTTCCTTGAGTCCTGCTGAGAGTCCATATTCCCTGTGCCTGGGGGTCCTAGCCAGTGTAACACTAGGATCAGATGTCATTGTGTTCCCAACCCTAGTGCCCAGTTGACAGCACTTTTTGCTTCCTGTGTTCACCCCATTCCTGTAGTTTCCTTTTTTTGGGGGGGGGTGCATTGAGCTTTCCTGTTGGTATTCAAAAATAGAAAGGCTCCCTAAAACTGAGGGGACATGGAGTTGAGACAGGCATCTCTTAGCAGCCAAGAACACATCTCTTCCTCTCTCTGTTCCCGTTGGGGTGGGTGGTTCAGGACTGCTCACTCAGCCATAAGGTCCACTACCCTGTGCTGTCAAACCATGAAATGAGTGGTCATGAATCCCTCCAAAGTGCCAAAGTTATCATTGTTGCCTTTGGGGGCCAGGGTATGTGTAATCAGTTCTGGGCTTGAATTAACAAACTGTCTCAACTAAATTTTGCAAAGGACTCTCACAAGCTCTCATTGTATTTCCCAGAGAAGGCAAAACACTACTGAGAAAGGGACACATTGCTTGCTCTGTCTAATATTCCATCAGACTTATCCAGGGTCATATCCCCTTCAGATGGAGTGGGAAGCTGCACCCTCCCCCCTGGACTGGCTGCAGAAGATGGGTTTCATGTACCTGCTCATTGGTGGAAGCTGTATCAGAGTTTGAAGAAAGCTTGGAGGAGAGTGAAATTCAGAGATGGGAAACAGAACCTGGATTTCCACTGAATTGGTTGTTAGGCATGGCCAGGGAAATTCTATGCACCCTTCTTCTAATTCTTCTGAAATCTAAAAAATTTCAAGTCATAGTTTAACTGCTACAGTGGGAAAAATAGTAGACTGAGATTTGAACTCTGGTCTGTGACATTCAATTCTCATCCTCCTGCTGGAATTATGAGCATGCAACACCACACTTGGTTTATGTGGCATTAAGGATCAGACTTGGGCTTTGTACATGGTACATAAAGTGAGCTTAACCCTAGCTCCCTGCACCCAGTTTTGAGGTGATAGGGATTGGTTTTTGTGTCACTGTTTGTGTAGGGATGCTATAAATGATACCCTATAAATTGATGCTCAAGAGGAAAGTAAGATGGCATTACTTTCAGAAGTCAGGCATTTAGCACACATGCAGAGGTAGCCTTTTTGTCAATTAGACAACAGACAAACAATAGTAAGAATCCATGAAGGGGGTCCCAAGTCTGCCACAGTATGAGAGGGTAATGTGCCTGCACCTGCCAGTTTGAGGAGGAAAGTGCAGGGCAGCAACGAAACTGAAAACAGGGCACAAGGTAAGACCGAGGTGCTCTGAGGCCTATCACTCACCATCTGTGAACTTCAAGGGACAGTGACACCTTAGGAGCAAATGTTAATTGGTTTCCCATTTTTCAACACCATGCTTTAGAAAGTAAGTTGTTTTTAATAGGCAGAAATTTTAACTAATTATTTCAATTCAGTAGAATTTTTCTCATCTGTATTTTGATAAATATTTGTGAGTAGCATTTTTCAAAAATACTGGGAATCTCAACTAAGGCCCGAACAGTTTGTGGCTTTTGACCATTTATTAAATACTCCCCTGTGTGAAGCAAATTTCTTGTCAACACCATTGAAGTCTGGTCAAGGGGGATCTCCAGTATGTCCTCTGGGTACTCACAGCATATCTGAGCTGTGGTCACCATTGCTGTCTGGTCAAGGGGGGAATCTCCAGTATGTCCTCGGGGTATTCACAGCATTTCTGAGCTGTAGTCACCATTGATGTCCTTGTAAATCAAGCTCCTTTGTTAAATGGAGTTGTATAGCGTACTATAGGTAATACATTGTGACAATAGTCTACTAAACTCAAAACCTTTCAGCATGCTTAGTTATGACTTTTAACACATCTGAGGATAAAAACCTCAAGATTTGCTTTCCTACAGACAAAAACCCAAAATAGGTTATGAAATAATAGTGTGCAATTATAATCTTAACAACTTTAAGTGACATGGTAACTTTTTCTTCTCTTCTATGTAACAGGAAAGGAAAAGGTTGTAAATATTTTAGTTGAGTCTTTTTGTGCTTTAAGGATTTATCTTTATTATTTTCACCCTGGGTAGGTGTGCACATCTGTGCATGGGCTTGTCTAGTGTGTGTAGGTGACTGAGAGGCCAGAGGCATCAACCAAAGTCTGAATGCCAAAAACCAAGCAAGGATTATTCTAAGATGGAGTCATCCCTTACATGGAGAGAAAGACAATGTTAAGAAGAAAGCAGGGGTGAAAAGCATCCCCCTAGGAGCTTATCTGGTTCAGTTAGGAGGGGGAGCAGCGCTGCCTGCGTTTCATCTGCCATGAAGTACGCCGAAGCAGAAGGGCACCAGCTAAGTCAGAGCCGTAAAACAGATCCACAGCCCATGGCACATGAGATTTCTCTAATTTATATTTTTTATGAAACTACCCTCACATTATGTGGTTGCCAGCATAAATAATAAAGCATGTTACTTAAGCAATTTTACATTTACTATATTGGTGAGTAAATGCAACGGCCACCCTTATTCTCAAACAATAAAACCTACCCGGCCTTCTCATGAAAGATTATTGCATATGCAGTAAAAACCATAACTCATCAAAAGTTTAGCTATTTTCTCTTAAGATGGAAGAACATTTTGCTTGAACACTGAACGTGACATTAAATATTCATGAAGCTGAATAGAGTTTAAAGACTCGCTGGAACTCTTAAATTCTTTTCAACTAGATTGAAGTTCTTTGAACCAGGTAGGTAAAAGCTGCTGTGAACCCAAAGACGGGACTGAAAGAGGAGGATTGCTCAGCGCTCTGCTGGCGCCGGCCATCAGGATCGATTCTCCAGAAAAGCCCAACACCCTTTCAAAGTGATGCATGATAACAGCCTCCGTTTGGGTCAAACAGCATTTAACCACTTGTAAATTTTAATTAAAAGATTTGTCACTTGAACACATAGTTTGTCATCTTGCAACTAAGCGATGTGTCTTTATCAGAAAATGACTCGGGGGAAGGCATTTGTCTAATTTGTCATCTGGACATCCATTAAGATAATTTGGGTGTTGTTGCACAGGAACAAAGCTGAAATTTGTGAAACAGAGCCCACCACTGTTTGTAAGCAGAACGACAGTGGAAACTACTTAAAAAACATAATTTGTGCTCTAATTAAATTCTAATAAGCACCTTACTTCTGGTTATTTTTCATTAACAGATGTTTAACTTTCTAAGAAGAGAAAAAATCCTTCAGTATCTTCAGGGGAACAGGTGGCTGAGCAAATAGCAGAAAGTGGAATTAGAATTATCTAGGGATAAGAAATGAGCCCTGATCAGAGGAGCTGGGCCCGCTGAAAATTCACAGCCAGGGACACAAACTAGGTGATCAGCTGGGCCAAAAGGGACAACGGAGGAACGAGTTGAAAATTCGATGGAGATTGGACTTCTTTGTACATAAGGCAAAAATGAAGACATGAGAATGCATTAATCTCAGTGTTCAAAAGTAACACAAAAAGCCTTGCAATTTTTAAGCCAGTTGGGCTAAGCCAAGTCAGCAATTACTTTACGTATAGGGCAGATTTTTTTTCTCTCTCTTTAAAAGTGAGATATAAAGTATATATTTCCATGGAACTTTTGAAATGAGATTTGCTTTTGTTGCATGTCTGGCCCCTGTTCCCACCCCATGAGCTATCTCCCATCAGCCTTCTGTCCACCTTCACACCCAGTCCTCTGTGGCCCCCCACGACGGGCACTTGTCCTTCTTTCTGGTGGCGGAGCTTAAGCTCACCCACTCTGCATCCACTCTGTGCTCACTTGACGCCCACTCCACACTCACCCCTCAACCACTCCACCCACTCCACACCCACTCGGAACCCACTCCACCGGCACTCCGCATGCTGGGTACATTTCATATACTCAGCTCTTACCTGGAGATGCCGGTGATGATAATTAGTTAATTTCTTACCAGGAAGAATGGGCCAACACTTAAAAGAGAGGTGACCACTAAGTTCATTGTGAAAGCAGTGTTTTCATCGTCATTCCTGTCAGAACACCCTCAAGGACTTGCAAGAAGGCAAACTTAAGTGGAATAAGAGTGGTGATTGGCCCTTTATCCCCCTCGTGCAGCCAGGTAAGAAGCACTGGGTGGACCTGAATTCAATCCCGGGACCCCTCTGATGCAGGAGGAAAACAGACTCCCGAGAAAATTGCCCTGTCAGCTCCACACTAGCTCTGTGGCAATTATGTGTGCGCATGTGCACATTCATACGTGTGTGTGTGCGTGTGTGTGTGTGTGTGTGTGTGTGTGTGCACCCATTAAAACAAAACGAAATGAAAATGCAAAACACCACAAAGATGCCAGTGGATGTCTGACAGTGAGAGTGTCGGTTGCAAACTGAATACCCACACTGTATTAAATATATTAAACTTTCTGAAGCAATCTTTAGTTAAGTCTGAGACCAAAGTGCAAGAGAACATAATAAACAGTAGAAATATGAAGTGTGTATCTTCTAAGTCAACACAGGAATAATTTGAAAAAAAGAAATATTAGAAATTCAACAGAAGTCAGGTAAAGAAAAAAGATAATTCATTAAGGTTTAAAACACAGAACCTTCACACATACTCTCCTCACAGGAGAGCAAATACCCCGAGGAAGATCTTCTGAATGCAGGATAGAAACAGTGTGGAGAACAGGACAGTGGGGACTCTGAGCCCCTACGGGGAGAGATCAGAAGCACACACCGTTATCAGCAGTAGTCCATAGGTATGTGTGGTGTGAATTTGGAGTTCATCAATTATCCTTACACCTCTCTAGGTGATAGAAAAACATACCTTTTTTTTTTAAATGTGTGCATTTCCCATTTTCTAGAGATAATACTATTTTAAAAGGTGATTTAAACTTTCTGGGCTATAGGACTTCCCTGAAACAAGATAAAACCAAAGCAAAGCAAAACAAACAAACAAAAAACACCACAAAAATGCTTGAAAAACAGTCTAAACTTGAGTCTTTAAACAAATCTGCTCCAGGAGAAGAGGAATAGGAAGAGTTAGCAACACAAACCTGAGATCTTTATGACAATTGTAAAAATTACCTGATTTTGGAATATGTAACCTTAAACAACTTTTCATTGGTGTCTTAGTTGGGGTTTTCTTTGTGAAGAAACACCATGACCATAGGAACTCATATTTGAGACTGGCTTACAGTTTAGAGGCTTAGTCCATTGTCACCAAGGAAGTATGGTGGCTTGCAGGCAGACACGGCACTGGATAGGTAGCTGAGAGTCCTACATCCATACTGGCAGGCAGGGGGAAGAATGAGCCTGGCTTGAGTTCTTCTGAAACCTCAAAGCTCACCCACAGTGACACACTTCCTCTAATAAGACCACACCTACTCCAACAAGGCCACAGGTCCCAATTCTTTCAAAAAATCTTACTCACTGTGAACCCATGGAGGCCATTTTCATTCAAACTACCACACTGGGGCAGATAATAAATAACCATTTTTGATATTTACCCAAGCAAACTACCGTGTAAAGTTATAGAAGTCAATCTATAGGGGTGCAGTGATCTTTCTGAGTACTTGCTTGTTTACACGTGTAGACTGTACCCATGAGTGTGTGTTTATGTTCATGTGGTGTAGGTCATGGAATTAGAAATGGTGTCAATAAAGATGTCATGGCTTGAGTGAAAATGGTCCCTATAAGCTCACATGTTTGAGTGCTTGGTCCCCAGTTGATGGAACTAATTGGGAAGGATAAGAAAGTTTGGCCTTGTTGACGAAGGTGTGTCACTGGGGCCAAGCTTTGATATGCCAAAGACCACACCATCTGCAGTTATCTCTCTCTCACTCTCATTCTCCCTCATCCCCCTCCCCGAACTCTCATGGTTGTTTACTTCACATGTAAACTTCATGGGTCTTTACATGTAAACTCTCAGTTACTGGTCCAGCAGCACCATGCCACCCTGCCTGCTCTATTCCTCTCCATTATGGCAATGGACTAATCCTCTGAAACTGTAAGCTACCCCACAATAAAATACTTTTATAAACTGCCTTGGTCATGGTGTCTCTTCATAGCAATAGAACGATAACTAAGACGTTGATACCAAGACTGGCTATTGTGCTGATAGGCCTGTCCATGCTGCTGGTAGGATGTGGACTTCAGGACTTGAGGCTAGAAAAGTGGCTGAGTGTTTGACATGGGGTCTAAAGAGCCACCCTGGTAGGAGTTTCAAAGACAGCTGGGACTATTGTTCCCAGCTAAGGAAACAATAGCAGCTGGGGTAGAGATAATTCTTGTGATACTTTAGCGAATAAGGTGGCTACTGTTTCTCTTTCTTAGAAACTTGCCCAAGGCTAAATTGAAGAGTTTTGGATGTAGTTATTGTTGTGCCAAAAGGGGTCTGGCTTTGATGTTGGCCTGTGCCAATGTCTTTAACCACCAGCTCTCAGATACAGCAATTAAGTCACTTGGGGGCAGGCTTTGGGTCACAATGTACCTGCATTACCCCCTGAAGGCTGGAAATAGGTCAACCATGCTGAAAGTCGTGAGGCTCCTCCATGTAGTATGCAGTCACCATGGTCAGGAGAGCCTCCAGGGGTGGCACAGCTCCAGGTGGGCTGGGAAGGTGACACTGGGGATGGTTTCAGGGAGAGGACACAACAGGAGGCTCACCCACAGAGCTTCACTGGATGAAGGCCAATGTCCTTCCTTGGATTGAATTTTTTTTTTTTTAACAGACTAAACAGTTTTTCAATCCATATGACTGTGTGTGGGTGTGTTCATATGAATGAAGGTACTTAGGCCAGAAGAGGGCACCAAATCCCCCACAACTGGAGCTACAGGTGGTTGATCCATCCCCAGCATGGGTTCTGGGAACAGAACCCTGGGCTCTGGAAGAGCAGCCAGTGCTCTTTACTGTGGAACCATTTCTCCAATCCTGCCTTTTAATGTGTGTCCATTCGCTTTAATGAGAGGTACCCAGTGACCCAGCTTTCAGTGAGTGCTAAAAAGGCTTTTAGTGAGTCACTAAAACCCAGGTTCCCTTAGAGACTCTAAGGGAAAAATGCATGGACCCCAGAGAATGGGAAGGGGCAGGAACTCCTGAGCTAATTGGGAGCATGAGGGTAGGGGAGAGGGAGCTGCCAGAATGAGAGGAGGGGAGAGGAGAAAATGGAGGAGCAGAAATGTTGAGTTGGGGGAGGAATAGAGGAGAGCAGGATGAGAGATACCATGTCAGAGGGAGCCATTATAGGTCTGAGGAGAGATCTGGAACTAGGGAGATTTCCAGAGATCTACAAGGATGACAGGAACTGACAATTTAGGCATTGGTGGAGAGGATAACCTAAATGCTCTTCCCCTATAATGAGACTGATGACTACTTTATATGCCATCCTAGAGCCCTCATCCAGGGGCTGATGGAAGCAGAGGCAGACACCCACAGATATACACTGAACTGAACTCTGGAACCTAGTTGCAGAGAGGAAGGAATGAAAATCAAAGGGGTCGGTACCAGGCTGGTGAAACCTACAGAAACAGCTGGCCAGAACAAGGGGGAACACATGGACCCCAGACTGCTGTCTGGGAGGCCAGCATGGGACTGATCCAGACCCCTGAACATGGATGTCAATGAGGAGGCCTCTGCACTCTAGGGGGCCCCTGGTAGTGGATTAGTATTTTTCCCTGGTGTAAGAAGGGACTTTGAGAGCCCATCCCACGAGAAGGGATGCACTCTTGCCCTGGACACATGGGGGAGGGCCTAGGCCCGGCCCAGGATGATGCGGTGGACTTTGGGGAGCCCCCATTGAGGGCCTTACCCTGCCTGGGGAGTGGAGGGTGGATGGGGTGGGGAGCAGGTGGGGGGTTTGGGGAGGGTTGGGGGGAGGGAGCGAGAGGGAGAAGGGATTGACATGTGAAACAAGCTTGTTCCTAATTTGAACAAAAAAAAAAAAAAAAAAAAACCAAAAAACCCAGGTTCCAATAGAGATCCCCCAAAGTTATTCAGGCAAAACCAAAAATTAATAGTTTCTGCTCATGCCTGGGAGGAGAAGGATTTCCCCTCTTAGAGGTTGCCTATATGGGTGAGGGTTTCTCTGTACTAATTTGATATGTATCAATTTTAATTTTAGCCAAGCTTTTGGTGAACAGTTCATTTACTAAAAAATTGCTCGGCCGATTCAGCTTGAGAAATATTAAAAACAGGCAGCCTTGCTTTAACGCTGCAGATGTCGGTAACTGGAGGACATTTTGAAGACTGTCTTGTGTGTTTTTGCAATAAATTTTGTTGATATTCGCTGGAAATCCTATCTTTAGGGCAGAGAAGTTGGCAGGTACTTCTGTTCTTTGGGTCCTTGACAGCTGGGCATGAAAAGCTATATTTTCGCCTTTCACAGGGGCTGGTGACAGTGCCTTAATTGTCTCCCTGGAGACAGCAGAGCACTGAAGGCAGGTTAGCAACTGCTTCCTCCAGAGTCATGCTCCTGCCCTCTCCCTCTGCTGTCATTGCTTAAAGCCAACACCCTCCCTGCACTGGAGCAGAAGTCCCCCCCACTGAGTCCCATCTATAGAATCCAGGTGTCTGGTCACTTCAGTGTAATTGCTGGGGTTGGTGGCAGTGAGCCTCGGGGAAGGAAGGACTAGCAGGAGGCTGAGCCCTCACTGGAATTCCAGAGCCTTCTGCTAGTCCCTTTGTTCCCCTGTGGGTGACCGGAGCCTCACTGCCTTTGTTTCCTATATATATTTTGACACCCGTCACAGAAATCTCAGAGAAAGAAGTGGGGAGCCACCCCCATGGCCAGATAATGATGGTATTTATAGAAAGTTCCTTTTGGAGTCTGCAGAGGTAAAGATCAACACCTGTAGGGAGCCTGAGGGTGTGAGAAGTAAAAGCCATGGAAGCTGTCAAGATCCTCTTCACTGCTGAACCGCAACCTTCACAGGTCCCACACGATGATTGTATGCTTTCTCCCTCTGTCCCATTTTGCTTTGTTCTAGAAACCAACACCCATCCTATTGATTCCCTTTTCTATAAAAAGACACAATTGCTGCAGATAAGATGTGAATGCACACCCTTGTATGTATACCACCGGGCTACCGACAGCTGGCCAAGTATAGACTGGAGAGGTGTGCTGTCCCTCCTGGTGGACATCCTTCCAGAATGTCCAGTTTGGAGGCAAAACCTAGAAAGCAAAATCTATATGCTCTAACATGGTGTTTAGGGCATCTCATGATCTGGCACGTGACGTCCCTTTCAAGCCTGGAGAAAATAATGCACACTTGTGGACATGCTGACAGCCACCACCTGCAGCATCCATGGATACACTGACTCTTTCCTGTCTTCTGGTTGGATGCCTTTAGAAGCAGTTAGCCTGGCCTCTAAGAGGAGGTCTTTGTGGCTGTCTCAGTCCCGAGCTCCATCACTCAGGGCTTTTCCACACTTGTTTGGAAACTCAGCTGTCCTTGCTGGAAGGCTGTGCAGGAATTGATCCTTCCTCAGTTCTCATCCTTTGCATTTGGTAGGCAGTTAATGAGCAGAAAAACAAAGTGGACACCAGCAGCTCACCAGCGCTGGCTGGACGAGAGCCAGACACACTCCCATCCCACAGGATCAATCTGGACAACAAAGCTGTCATCAAAGTGGATCTCACCTGCTTGTTTGTCTTCCAGCAGACTAAATGTTTAATAGGAATCAAGGCGTTGTTTATTCATTTTTATTAGATCTTTCTGACATTCAACCCTGTATTGTGATGGGCAATTAAGATAAACACATGCTCAAAGGAAGAGCCTTTTTCACATCCATCCTGGTCAAGTTGAGTGATGGCGTAAGCAGCTCTGTGTGCAAGCTTTGTTTACAGGATTTCCATGTGGGTGAGCAATCGGAATCTTCCCACTTGGGAGAAAATCAGAATTCCTTTTCAGTGCTGACATGCATTTAATCTTGCCTTTGGCTTTCTTGTCTACAGTGGGTTTGTGCTCATTAAAGTCTTAAAGCCTTGCTTGGTCTATTGTACCTATTTGTAAGTGTGCATGGCTCATGTACATTTAAGTTGGATATAGAATTTTCCAGAAGGATTCACTTGTAAATATTCTCAGCCCTTTAAAATGGTCAAAATTAGGTAGGCAGAATTGCCTGAAAAATAATAACAAGATTGGTTCGAACACTTCTCAGGAAATTGAGTAAGCACACTGGACACATTCTGACTGAGTGTTCACAGACAATGCCCACTGGGTTTCTCTGATGTGTCCAGCAATGTTCCTTACTCTCTCCTGCTTTTGTTTACTAATTTATGTATTTGTTTGGAGGCAGGGTCTCACTGTGAGCCCTGGCTGGGATAGAACCCACTACAAAGATCAGACTGGGCTCAAACTCCCAAGTTCCAACTACTTCCCACTCCCAAGTGCTGAATGAAAGGCATGCCGCACCACAATGGATGCTTTTATCTTTTGGAGAAAGGGTCTTCCATGGCATAGTCTGCTCTATAATCCAGGATAGCACCGATTGCCTCTACCTTCGGAGTTCTGGCATTATAAACCTGTTGTACCACATCCAGTTTTTACTCTTTTAACAAACTGACACAGCCAGTATCCCACAAGTAAAATCTGAAATATAATAATGGTGGATATTTATGGGTTACTGTGTGATTTTTTGATGCATGAGCACATGGTGTAACAACAAAACTATGACCTTTCACGCCTGCCCCTTCACACCTTCACCATTTCTTCACAAGCCTATCTGGGAACAACTGTTGTTTCTCTGCAGCAGCAGGCCAGGACCTTCCCACTAACTACAATATTTAGCATGAATTTACAGAGCTCCACTAGGCCCATCCCATCTTCTGCTGCTACAACCCTGTGATAGGGGAAGTACTTCTGTGTATGTTTATCTTGATTGTTTAATAAAGTGCTGTTTGGCCAATGAAACAGCAAGTTAGACAGGACTAGGAGTCAAAGAGGATTCTGGGAAATGTAGTAGAGAAGTGGTGATCCAGGCCGGAAGTGACATAGCAAGGAGACTCATATTTGAGCAAGGAGAAACAGGAAGTTCCCTCTTTTCCCCTTCCTCCTCCAGTGGCAGGATGTGAGCCACTGTCAAGGAGGGACGCCAATAAGGCGTTTGATAAGTCTTATAAAATATATAATTTATGATAATTAAGACTTCACTAACAGATGAGGAATCCTAGTCATTGGCCAAGCAGCATTTGAACTTAATACAAGTCTCTCTGTGTATTAATTTGGGCCCTAACTTGGGCGGGCGGCTGGCGTAAAGCTCACATGTGGTGGTTGGGCTCAGGCGGCTTATGGCGGAAAGATTTATTGTAACAACCCTGTCCCTGCATCTACTGTAGTGACACTACATAACAGTAAGACCACACCGGCTGTTTCATTTCTCATCCACTGGAGCTCACAGCTTCCGGGGTGAATAACACACAATTCCTTGGTCTCTTTTGACTGCTAACATCTTGTTGGCTTTGTTTTGGATTTTGGAAACTTAAGTGGATTCATATGGTTTGATAACAACTAAGCAAAATGGGTAAAATCATACTCAGGCATCGCCTTCTATTACCCCTCGTTCTTCCACAGTGCCTGCTGCTCTTTGCCTGAATGCAGTCCTTTTTATTGTCCTGGTAATCTCTGCAGAGACTCCATGAGGGCCCCCATCCACATTTTCTGCTGTTATCAAAGTGTTCAGTGAGGTTGGCACAGGTGGATGGCGGTGCCTGATTGCTAAAGGAATGAATGGAGTTGTGGCCCAGATAGTAAAACACCCACTGTCAGAAGCAGGTGGATTTCCAAGAGTTCCCAGACAGTCAGGACTATACAGAAAGAGCCTGTCTCAAAAACAAAACAAAACAGGAAAACAAGACAAAACAAACAATATAAAACAAACACCCTCCCCACAGTCCCCCAAACAAACAAAACCAGGAATCATGCCCACACTGGCAATGCTGTATCTTTGGTGGCAGACCAGGGCCTCTTGGGAACACTGACTGACAGTGGCATGGTATTCCTGGATGCCAATGAATCAGAATCAGAAGCTCGAAGAGGTCAGGCAATGCAATCATGTGTTAGGATCAGAGTGGGGAGGGTATGCCCTCTCTCATAAGGCTCCTTCCACGATAGTGTAATTCCTTTATTTTATGAAATAAAATGGGCAATATTTAATAAAGGACAGTTTTCCCCATAACTGTTTTGTGTGATTATTTCAGGTAACGAATTCTGCTTTATAACTGAATGGGGTATGAATTCTTATTAAGCGTTTCTCAGATAATGAGGTTGCTGTGGCTTTAGCTTAGTTGACAGAGTGCTTGCCACGCATCTGCCAAGCCCTGATACAGTCTCCAGCACACATAAACCAGACATGGCAGCATACCCTGTAATCCCAGTACTCAGGAGATGAAGGCAAGGCAGGTGGACCAGAAATTCAAGGTTACCTTCAGCTACATAGTGAGTTTGAGGCCAGTCTGCTGTACTTTACACCATGTCTCGAAATGGAACGAAGCAAAACAAAACAATAAAAGAAACTACAACAGCAAGTCTAACCAGGGGTCCTCTTTGGGCCAGTGTCAGTGGAATCTCAGAAACACGATGAAGGCAGCTCTTCTGATGTGGTCCTGCCCTGCCTTTCCCTAGCCACCCTGAGACCCTGGGCATAGAGTTGGGGTTCAGTGTCAGCACAGATGCCTGAAGTATTGAAGGAATGTCTGACAGACAAAGCTCCCAGAGACAAGCCTTTAACAATGGACATCTTGCCTTCTGTTTTAACAGTATTTGCATGCTGCAGCCTTTCTCTTGTCTGTCCACACGCACAGAGGGCCTGTCTGAGTGAAGCTTTCTTAGAAGCAAGGCTTTAAGCAGCTCAGAGCACTGCTAACATAACTAGTCCAGGTGTCTCTACCAGTGAAGACATTCCCTAGTGTTAGAAAACATTCTCTAGACATTCACGCAGACACTGCGTTTGTGCAAAAGGCTGTTTTGTGTTCCCTGACTTGATGGCCTCTTTATTTCTTCCACTGTTTGTCTAGGGAAGACAGGACCATTAGCAACTCTGAAGGCAAAAGCCACAGTCATGCCTCTGGCTTGCAGTGCATCAATCTTCACTTTTTTGTTTTTTCTCTGTGTTTTCTTCCCCTCTGCCTTTACATTTTTGGCAGATGGGGCAGGGTTGGCCAGATTCTGAAGCCCCAAGACCCAGTTTCTACAGCCAATCTCAAGTCAGGACTTACAGTCACCCAATGCCAGAGCACCGTTTTTAACACAGGAAGGGAAACACCTGCCATAGATCATCTTTCTAAGCAGAATAGAAAAACTGTTAGGTACTGAGAGATAGCATAGGAAGATATACCAAGTTCTACAATTCTCTTGTGATAAAAAAAAAAACACTTGTCAAGCAGAAATCACCATTTTAAACAAATCTGAGAACTAAGTGATAAGCCTCAGACACTTTTGTGTTTTATTTTCTATTTTTACCTTTCATTTTAGTTTTTTTATAAAATGATAATTTTGGGGGGGCCTGGGAGGGTGTTTTGAGATCTCTTATTATAAACAAAAATCTTTTGATACATATGATTTTTAAACCTCAAGAAGAAGGACTGTAGAGGGGCTATAGAGAGAAGATATGACTTTTGGGGTGGTGGTGGTCTGATGTTAACGTCAGAAGGGTTATGCAAGCAAAAGCTTGAAGTACACAGGGGCTGTGTAGAGACTTGGGCATGTGTTACAGGCTATAGACAGGTGACGAAAAGTGGGAGGCCTCAGAGCAGAGACCCAGGCATGGACTCTCCTTCAACCTGTGCAGAAGCCATTGTGAGGGGAAGGCAGCAAGCAAGGCAAAGACAACAAGGTGACCACAGGGTTTGATGG
Source organism: Cricetulus griseus (assembly GCF_003668045.3). Lineage (NCBI taxonomy): Eukaryota > Metazoa > Chordata > Mammalia > Rodentia > Cricetidae > Cricetulus > Cricetulus griseus. The sequence goes on from NW_023276806.1 coordinate 2,352,440, forward strand.
TGGGTGGCCGTTGCAAGGTCTCTGAAGTGAGCAGTTCTGGGGATGTGTGAGACAGGAGTAGGGTGAAAATGTAGCCTTAAAACTGGGCACTAACTGCAGGGACAGGCAGTAGTGGTCTGAGACCCGGTCAAGAAACATCGGCCTAAGTAAGAGCTGAGAGATAGCAGAAGCTGCAGAGCGTCTCATCCTCCACAGAGGACTGGACTCCACCTCAAAATTATTCATGGGTTATGGGTTCATCTTCAGTGTGAACTGTTGTCTACGGTGGAGTCTGCCAGGCATTGCTGGGGAGTGAGTGCTTTCTGAGGGAAAGGGCCCAGCTGTGATGACAGCACCATCAACACTGTTCAGCATCAATAGCCAGAACCCTGTGCTAGGTAGCCAATAGTGTCTGGCTTTGGGGTTTAACAGATTAAACAGAGGTTCCTAGTCTTCAACAGCAATTCCCGCAACAATGCTTTCATGTAGGTCTTCATTCACTGTAGTTTCTACTTCATGGTAGTAAAAAGAAAAATAATCAGAAAACTATAGATTATAATTTATACTCTATGGAAAGTATCATAAAGTTGGAAATCATGTAAGTTTTCCCTTCCTTCCTTCCTTCCTTCCTTCCTTCCTTCCTTCCTTCCTTCCTTCCTTCTTTCCTTCCTTTCTTCCTTTCTCCCTTCCTTCCTTCCTTCTTTTTTGAGACTTGATCAACTATTCCTGTACCCTCCAGACCATGATGACTTTGGACACCGCCCTTGATGGGAACTCTATGGTTTTCCAATAGGAAGCACCCACCCTGGTCTCAGCTTCCCACATGGAGATGTGGGCACTGATTGCCAGGGCGATTTGAACCTTCTAAAGAAGGCTTTGTTTGGGCACATGGATGAAATATGAGGTATTAACTTCTAGAACAATTCAGGTATCATTTGCCCTTCATACAATGTTTTGTTTTTCACACCCTAGTGGCAACTTATTTTATTCATGGCTATTGTCTATAACCCTTAGACATACTAGAATCTCCACAGCTCTGTATAAAAGGGGCCTTGAAATGCTTCTCTCAAAATAGTGATCATTTGCATTTAGTTGGCAGTGTAAATTTATCTTTCTGTATAATGCTTGCTCCATCTTAAAAAGGCAATATCATAAATGAGATTATCCCTTCAGAAAGCAATCCCAGACTGGAATAAATCAAGATCAGGAAACCTTACAAATGGCCTTTAGTATAATGGATATTACCAGAAAGTGTGTGCAACTGAAGTGTTCAAAACAACGATTTATTGCTGGGCTCTCAGTGTGGGTTTCCCCTGGAGGAATGTGCTATCTGCCTCTACCCAGGGGTATTAATAACCTGCCACCATTCTGCAGCTGAGAGAGTTGGCAGAGGGTCTCACAAACCTCAGTCTTCCAGTTTCAACTGCCTTCTCAATGAGGAGAGGGAGACACTGAGGGCTACTGATACAGTTAATAGGGAGGGGAAACTAGAACATTTTGTTTCCACTGTGACCAGGCCCATATTAAAATTTCTTTCTCACACTTCCTGTAATGGTTGAGTACAATACAACCAACCACTTCTTCTTAGACCTGACAACTTGTGTATAATGTTTATGGCTGTACTCCACCACAATTTTAATTATGTGACTGTATCATGGTTGAAGTTTACCCAGTAAGGGAAGACAGGCAAGTTGCCTTGGCACTATAATCTTTGCTTAGTTGGTCCATAAGCAGCCATGGCAGTAGGTCAAGAAGGGTAGGGGTAATTGATGCTATGTGGTATCCTCTTGTCTCTGGGTGCATTGTTTGCCATCAAATATTTTTCTGATTTTCTAACAGACTTTATATTTTAGAGGAGTTTCTTGTTTTGAACCAAATCAAGTGGAAAGTAAAGAAATTTCCCACGTGCTCCTGGTGCACACACATGCCCAGCCCTCCCTATCCATGCGCCTGCTCTGGTGCTTCACGGTTTATGGTTCCTCAAACGTCACGGTCACATCAATTCCAAGCTTCCATCAGAAGTCATGCCAGTGCGGCACACTGTGTAGGTCCGGGCAGATGGCGACAACATGTGTGATCACATTTCCTCTCTACTATGCTTTCTCAGCCCCGGTCCTTCAATGCTTGCATCTCATTTATTTTGGGGGGTTGATCAACAACCTACCATCTGGGTGTGACCTAGTTTATCATCTATGAGAGGATTCCCACTTGACTCCAACTTTGGTTAGTCATGAAGAAAACTGCCTCAGATGTGTTGACGATGTCTTGTAGGCAGTGTGAAAGGCCTCTGTAACATTCTAAGGAGAGAAGAGGGTGGATTTTACTCAACTCTCACAAGACACTGCCAAGCTGTTTTTCAGGATGGCCATGCCATTTACACCCCTTAGCCACAGGTGAGCGCCCTGTTGGTCTACTGTCTCATATGCACTTGGAATCATCAGGCTTTGAACTGTGACCATGATAACAGGGGCACACACCCTTACCATTTACTCTGTATTCCTGATGCCATATAATTTGGACCATCCTTTCATACAACTTTTTTGTTTTGCGTGTGTGTGTGTGTGTGTGTGTGTGTGTGTGTGAGAGAGAGAGAGAGAGAGAGAGAGAGAGAGAGAGAGAGAGCTTGTGTGTGTGTGTATGTGTGTCTGTGTATGTGTGTGAGCTTGTGTGTGTGTGTGAGTGTGTGTATGTGTGTGAGTGTGTATGTGTGTGAGCGTGTGTGTGAGTGTGTATGTGTGTATGTGTGTGAGCATGTCTGTGAATGTGTGTTTGTGAATGTGTGTGCAGTGTTAGTCCCTTTTACAAAAGCTGATTCTTTTAATGGTCAAATTAAAAAAAACAATATTATTTTTGCAAACATTTCTTTATTGGAGATGTATGTTTTTCAAAGTTTATCTGTAGACCCTCTATCACATAGTGTCCACAGTGAAGGAGGACAGCACCTACCCCATGTCTTCTAATGTGGGGAGAACATGAAGGAGTTAGGGTGGCACACTCCAGCTCCCTGACCCACAGTTGTGACATGAAAGCACATCGTCAAAGGAGGAGGGAGACATTCAAGCCAAACACACCCATGGTGCTGGGTGGGTTGTGAGCCCCTGGAGGTCAGGCTGTCTGTCTCACAGCTAGGGAGCTGCTTTCTTTTTAGGACAGTGTCTTGCTGTGTATCCCAGACTGGTCCTCCCATCTCAGCCTCTGGAGCGCTGGAGCGCTGGAGCTGTCCTTGGGATCTATCACAGGGTCAAGACTGGACTCACATGGGGTTTCTCTAAGGTGCATGAGACTCAAAGAGGCACTTCAGCAACTGTATTTTCTGAATACTGTAAGAATGAATTCACTAACTCTTGTATTTAGTGACGCCCCAGAAACAATCACAAGACAAACACAGGAGATTAACAATGTGATAATACTTCCAATACTAACAGTGACCTTTTTTTAATTATCCTATCCAAAAGCAGGCAGTCCCTAAAATCTTTAGTCACTTCTTATTCCCACTGTGCTAAGACAGCAGTGTAGAGACATTGCCCAGATGGACAACTGTGCTCACCTGAGTGTCTCAAGCAGCACAGAGGCTTAGCTGTGGCAAGAGCCTCGATTGACCCCAATCTATCCAGATAGAAACCCCCAGAGGAGGAAACAAACTTGTAGAAAGTTTTGTGTCTTTTGAGTTATTTGAAAATTCCGCCCTCCCCCCCACAAAAATCAAGGTTTTCCAGTAATAAGAGCAAATTATAGCTTCAGGAAGAAATAACAACAGCCCAGAGAGGAAAATCAGAAATTCTTGATGAAATAGTACAGCAAGCTAACTAACTATTGGGGGCTGTGATTTGAGAAGTTCCCTGAGGCTCTCCCTGAGGCTCATGTGTTAAAGTCGTGGTCCCCAAGAACAGCTCCTTTCAGGTAGAGCTGCAGGGCAGTGAGTGGGTAATGGGAGGTGTTAACAGCATTGGTGGCCAGTCTTGGGTGTGTTCTTAATTGAATTGCTGTGGAGACTTAATGAATTCGTTGGAATGGGGCCTAGTTGAGGGTCTTGCAGATGTGACATGGGGCAATACTTTGTTCTAGCTTCTTCCCTCTTTTGTTGCTTCTGGGATGCTATGGGCTGACTGGGGCCAGCACACACTCCTGTAACGTGCTCCCTTCTGCAGCCTCAAAGTAATAGAGCCAGGTGACTGTGGAGTGAAGCCTCTGAAACCGAGAGTCAAGGGAAGTTTCTTCTTTTCTAGCTGTTTCTCTTGGGGGTTTTGTCAAGCATCAGGAAGCAGAGTGGCACACCTATTCTTTGATTCAATGAAGCATTGGGACAGCTCTCCTCTCCATTGAGGGCAGAAACATCTCTGCACCTTTTCCTCATGGTGTCCCTCAGACAGAGAGCTGGGGTTGGAACTTGCAGACTCCAAGGCAGTTTCTCTCTTTACCTGCTCTTTGCTCTCAGCAGCCTCTCTGGTCATTTTGTTTCCAGAATCTTTGACACATAGTCATGCTAAATCCTTGAGCCATTATTCACCCTGCACCCTGCCTTTCAGGTCTCTGTGTGTTTACACACCATTCCACACTGTGCTTATTTCTGCCATATCAGCCAAACTGACTCAGGATGAAACTAGTGGCCTGAAGAGTAAATATTACACATTTATGAATGGCAAAGTTTGACTTAAGAAACTGAAAGTCCAACTGCTTTGTTGTGAAACTACATACACCTAGCACAAGTTACAAAATACACTTTGGTAAGAATGATCAAAATTTCCTTTTGTAAGCATAAGGAAGCTTTACCTCGGAACTCAGGAAAATTAGTGTATTCATTCACTAATGTTTTTCATAATAAATTATATTTGTGGTGACTGCTCTTCTATTCTCTGCACTTGAAATAGCATTTTAATGAAATACACTCACATGGAAGGTACAGCACATACAACATGTTAGCTTACTTGACATTTTATCTAACATTTTTCTTCTGTTTTTCTTGTACTGTAGTCACTGAAAACAAAACACCATTTTCTTATTTCCTTGCAGTTATGCTTCTAGGCAATGGTTGGCATTCCACAAATCAGAAATTCATATGAGATTCAAACTCAGGACTTAAAAGAGAGGGATGGAGAGTGTTGTGTGGCTCTCATGGGCTTGGGTTAGTTCCAGGTCCTCAGGGCTGGTTACTTGTTGCTGTCTCAAGACTCAAATTGAGGCAGGGTTTTTCTAGAGAAAGGAGTTTTCATGTTGGAATTCTGAATCCTGAAGCATCCTGATGTTGGCTGAGGATGCATGGGTTTGTGTGGTGGGAACTTGTTCTGTGGAATGGGGTTCTCCTGGCCCAGGTTGGTACCAGCACAGACCTAGCAGCTTGCCAGCCAGTCCCTGCAAACCGTTCATTTCTGTTTGGGAGACCAGAACAGGTTTGTAATGGTCATGCTGTGACTTGAGTTTGAGGTTCCGAGTGACTTTGAATCTTCCTACAGTTATTTTATCCCCTGGAGCCCAATGACTTTTCACCTCACTGTTGTCCCGTAGATCAGAGAATCAGATTGCTCACCAAATGTTTGTCTAATTAACCAACTCCTTTCACCATCTTTAGTGTGGCTTCCCAGGAACTGCATGATTCCCATGTTCAAGGGCCCCTTTTTCATTCAAACACCCTTCATATCACATCAACTCATCCCAGACAGCTATCTTTTGCTTACAGACATCAATACAGCCAGAAATGCTGAGTTCAAGATTCATTGAAAGTAGAGGCCCCTCCGCTGTACATAAAGATGATACAATTGAACAAAACTATAAAACGTAGAAGCAAATGGATCCAGTACCATGTGAGGATATTTCCAGGAAAGTGATCAAGATCACAGTGTTTCCAGTTTATGAGAGTCACAAGCTTTTTGACATTTCCATGGCATGCTGTCCGTGAACACAGACCCACAGTTCTGCAGGACAAACACTTCTCAATCTGTGTTACGGGATATAACATTTTCTTCTTGTCTCAGCCAGTTGGAGTTTAGTTTCTCTACCATTAGCCATCTATAGCAAGTGTTCCATGAAGCTTTGAGCCTAGTGTCTGACCAGGGCAACTAGCTAAGTGGTGTTTATTAATGGAGGGTTGCATCTGGCAACATTGCAGACATGAGGAAACACAAAGGGATCCATGTTTATGTGTGGAGAGAGGTTCTGGGGCAGGAGATGAGATGTGGAGAGTTCCAAACCACTGCAGACTTGGTGTGTGAGAACATGAGAACCTAGTATTCACCCTACTATGAATGGCAGTCATCCCTGAAAGATGTAGCTCAGTCTGTCCACATCTCTAGCCATGATTAAATGTTTTCCATCCCTAAAAGATTGTATCTTAAAAATGAGTGAACAGAGCACCCATCAAACATGTAGGAAAACAGAAAAAATCAAAATACTCTGCATAATTACTTTCTGCCTATGTTCTTGCAGGAGAAATGTGTTTTGAAGGGTTGGTTTCAGAGGGCATTGTGATTTGAACACTGCAGTTTCTCTGAAATTCTAACTGCTAAGCCATGATCTCAGAGGGTGAGGCCTCTGCAGGGCTATGAGGATGCAAGCAAGCTCAGGTCTGGTGCTAATGAACTAAGAGAAGCTTCTATGACTGGCACCCACCCTGCTCCCACTTGAGCACACAAAGCTGGAAAAATCCACGCCCAGGGGAAGACCAGCTCTTGTTAGACTCCAAGGCTTCCGGCTTGTTCTATTTGTACTTCACCTTGGGTGTGTTATTTTGTTACAGAGTAGCAGCAGGCTAACACACAGGGCAGGCAGGGAATACAGACCAGCATATTTCAGGCTTTTCAGGTGTTAGAATGTCCCCCCTAGGAGGCTACTTCTCACCAGAGGAACTTGTCTACCTCTGCGAGAGCCTCTTTGTAAAAGAGCACTCTAAATAATTTACAATATCAGTACCTGTTGCAAACCATCAATAGAACTTTATCAAAACACTGTACCACGTCTTCTCCCCATCCTGATACCACAGTCTTTGTCAGCCCGTTCCTCCGTCTAGAAAGCAGTCCCTCCCTCCGAGTGGTCCCCAGTGGGCAGAACCCGGTTCCCACTCCTGCTTACCCAGCTCCTGCAGCCCCATCATCTCTTTCTGTTCTTTGGGGTCTTAGCTCCCTGTGCTTATCTTAACTATTCTCCTGAGTTCACGTTCATGAGCAAGACAGTGGCTTTGCATATATAAAAGGCTGTGCCAAGCTTTCCAAGAATCTCAAAGTCGGTTTTGAGTCAGACACTTAGACAAACTGGTAAAAACCATAGCAAAAGTTCCTCAGCTGCAGAGGCAAAGGCAGCCACTTTCAGGAGGGCACGGCCTGAATTGTTTCTCATCTGCTGTCTACCAATCTACTCTCATTTCAACCTCACTATGCTCAGGAGAGAACTCACACCTTCTCTGCAAAAATTATTCTCCCATTGTGACAACCAGTCTCTGCTAGTGGTTTCCTGGCTAGCCTCTTCACCAGAGTGTGGGGCTGGATGGCTTGGCATTCTCTGCACACTTGAACTCCCATGTTGCTATGCATCGATACTTAATCACTTTTCTTTATAGAAGAACGCTTGTCTTGCTTGCCATCATTTTCTATCACCTGCCTCCCAAACTGGATCACTCTGTGCCTATGTCTCTGCTATTGCTGTACTGTCCTAGTGGAGGTCTGCAACTCCAGGCCCTCCTCCGTCTGTCTGTCTGTCTGTCTGTCTGGCATGTCCAACCGTTGCATTCTGGGATACCAGTGAATGCAGCCCGTTGAAAAACCATAAACTTACAACCTGTATGATATTTTAAAAAATTTAATTGCATGATTATTTTTGAGTGTGACCTTTGTAGATGACAACATAATGTCAAAAGATTAGAGATAACCACAAAGAAAATCTCTACAAATCACCTTGTATGTAGAATAGCTGTACACAACCTGAGTGGCTTACTGATGGAAAGTGTAGTTTCAGAAAGTTTCCCTTTAGTTACAGGTTATTTTCACTGGTGGAATATTCTCCTAATTGGGTAATTCTGTACCTTTTCTGCTCTGATTTCCTCCTTAGAAACATACTAACTTCTACAAAGTGTTAAACTTCATACCTTAAAGAAAACTAGTTCACGTGTCTTGACGTCACATGCAGAGGTGCCCTCTTACTGCTCTCTTCCTTGCTGCCTGGGGACAGGACCTCTCACTGTTCAGCCATCATACTAGCCATTGTCTCATTTCTGCACCCAGTGCTGCAGCTATGGGTGTGCACAGCCACACCTTGCTCCTTACATGGGTGCTAGGGTTTCAGTCTAAGTTTCTGATACTCGTAGGCAGACACTTTTCCCCACTGAGCCCACTCCTCATCCCCAAGATGATGAACTTTAGATCTCAGTATCTGGATTGCCTCCCTGTTGATATTTTATACTTGCCAGTGTTGGTTAAAATGCGCTGTCTGTGGGGGCTGCCACAATGGGTTAGCAGGGAAGGATGCTTGCAGCAAAGTCTGATGACATAAGCATGATTCTTGAGACCCACATTGTGGAAGGAAGGAACTGACTCTAGAACATTGTCATTGTCCTTAGACACAACTCCAAGACAGACGAATGTAATTTTAGGTATTTTGCTATCAAGAAATAGAGGGGCCAGAAATATATATATATATAATATATATATATATATATATATATATATTGTCATTCTATTCATCTCCTAAATTCAACAATGTTAAGTGTTTCCGGGTTTTATTTCTCCCAAGCAAAACTATTTTGGCAGAGCCTCACTTGACTTCCTAAGCCACCCAGCACCCATGTCGGCTCTGATCTTGGCAGGGGTGAGGACATCTCCTCACATCCCAAGTGCCTTATCTGAAATGATCTCTCTTCACCTTGCCTTGCCCTCCCAAGGGCAAGCTCACTTGAGAAGGTAAGAAGAGGACTTTGCCTTCACCCCAAGGAAAACCTGACTGCTGCCTATGTCAGCAAGAAGGCATTCTTTTTAACCTCTTGCACCCTACCTGATGGTGTTTTTATTAGGGTCTTTGGCCTCGAGGCTAACATGTGGGTTTCAATGAGCACCCTCACTCCAGCTGTATCTGCTTTCACCTTGTAAAGCATCTATGGTTGAAGGCTGACCTTTATGAGGGGTGGAAACTCAAGAGCAGCCATGTAGGCCATGTACAATTGAGACTAAGTATAAATGCCAGACAATGACTCTGGTACCTCATTTCCTGTATCTTTGCTCTGTAATAAATGGAGAGAGAAGCTTATGCTATGTGTCTGGAGTGTAGGGAGACACAGTCCTAGGCCTTTATGTGGCATAGGTAGCAACCATCCAAACTCATAGTGTAGATGCACAATCCCACTTTACATACCAGGATGCTACTTATATTATTCATATTAACTTTATACATTGTTGTGGAATATTTGTTTAATTATGTATAGATGTGATGCAGTTTTAACTTGCCTGCCTAAGGCACCTGATTGGTCTAGTAAAAAGCTAAATGGCCAATAGCATAGGAATAGGCATAGGCAGGACTTCTGGGCAGGAGGAGGAATTAGGAGAAGGAATTTAGGCTTGGGGAGGGGAGAAAGAAAAGTAGATTAGATAAGGTAGGGAGACACCAGACAGCCAGACACAGAGGAACAGGAATGGAGGACGTAAGAATGAAAGGTAGAAAACTTGGAGACCAAATGTAGATGACTAGAAGCAGTTTAAAATAAGTTAAAAGAGCTAGTGGGACAAGTATAAACTAAGGCCAAGCATTCATAACTAATAGTAAGTCTTGGTGTGTCTTTATTTGGGAGCTGGTGGGTGGCCCAAAGCATATTCCAACTATACTATATTATCCACGTTATTATTAGAAATGAACAATTACATTAATCTTATTAAATTACAGAAGATTATCAACGATGTAGGTCATTGGAGGTAAGTTATTAGGTAGAAATTACAACAAATGACCAACAAAGGTTTAAATTTAATAAGATGGAAAAACTACAATCTACTAAACTTTCAAGGTCTGGAGTTTCATGGTTGACCTTGGCCATCAACTTGACAGGATTTAAAATTAACATGGAAACAATTCTCTGGACATGTCTGTAAGGAAGTTTCTAGGTAGTTAATCAAGGTGAATTACCCACCCTAACTGTGGACAGTTGTCACTGGTGCCAGTGCCAGTAACCAAAGAACCAGACCAGGCGAGAGTCTGCAGATTAAGAAGGACACAACTTGGATCATTCGGTAGAAGCAAATGCCATCAGGTTATTGCAGAAGCAGTTTATATACAATCATAATAAGAGGAAATGGAAAATTACCACCTGCTAGCAGAACACATTCCCATGCCCTATCATAAACAAGGAAACCATAACCCTTGCCCAAGGCCAATGAAGCAGGAAGGGGATGAGGACAAGGCACAATGTTTCAAAACAGGAAGTAACAAAAGGTCAGCACAGGCCTGAAGGTCGGGTCTGTACCCAACAGTAAGGGTTCACAACAGGATGTGGTGGAGCGAGGCCAGGAAAACAGGAGGTACCTGTGGTTATGCTGGAAAACAACTCACAGAGACCTCCTAGGGGCTGGGTCCCAACAGGCAGTACTATTCTGTGGTCTGGGGTCTCAAACTGAATGCCAGTGAAAAAGCAAGGGGAATGCCAGCATCTAACTTTCCCTGATTCTGGGCTATGCATGCAGTGTGGCCTCAGACTCCTTCCCCACATGATGGGCTGTGTGAGCCTACATGATATACTGCATGAATCTACATAACCTAACTGTGCTTGTGAAAAACAGGCATTGTGTTGACATCTACAATTATAGTCCCAAGAAGACCCTGTTCTAAATGTTACAGTTATTCAGCCACCATTCACTGAGCTCAAGCTACCCACTCTCCAGGATTGAATGCCTGATAGATGTGTGTGAGCATCTCTTTGCTACTTATGTGTATGTGGATATAAAATTGTTCCAGTGACTTCATGCTTAGAAAGTAGATCTTTCTTTGTATTTTACAGTTGTCACTGACTTGGTGGAGTATCGATAGTTTGTGGCCTGTGATTGGTAGCCTTATAATTACAATTTTTCCTACTTCCTACTTCCTCTGGACTCTGTTTGACAGCAAGGAATAATTCTAAGTTGTGTGATGCTCCCGAAGCAGTGGGGAAAGCAGAGTGTTGCATGAGCCAAGCAGTACAGAAGCAGAGCTTGGGACATGGAGGGAACAGAGAAGTCTGAGTCCAGAAGTGGGTTCACACTGACATGGGACCATCTGGGGACACACACAGAGATTTAAAGTCTTCAGATCAGAGATGGCGTTGGGGATAGAGATGATGAGGATGCCTGTGAACCAAATCCTGACATCATCTCCTTGTGAATGGAGAGAGAGAGGGGGGGGAGGGATCATCCTCCTGACCACAAGAGCTGTGTGGATGCTGTAAGAACTATTGACCTGCCTTCTTGGAGTTGCTTTGACTTCTTCACTGATGATGAAGAGACATGGGTTCATAGTCTTTGTGGCTTGGGCTATTATTATGACTGCATTTTTTTTTAAAAAAAAATCCAAATGTAATGCTTTCAACAAAGGAAAACATCTGAGCTAAGCATCCTGGGGTTCCTGAAAGACCCTAAATTGGGATAGTTTTATAAAAAAAAACCCTGAATATTCAATTGTCTTCTCTGCTGTTCATGTGACAAGGAGATGTGCAGTAAGGAGGCAGGAGTTCGTTATCTACCACCATAGTCCTGTGACAACCTGTCAGTGCAGCCAGTGTGCAAGCCTCGCTTTGCAGAGACTCCACATCACACGGCCCTTCACAGCTCCTTAAACTGCCTGCGGCTTTGCTAACATCTATTCCTAACACCGGAGAAGAGATCCAATCAAAACAACGAATCAAGACTCTATGTGCTTAATCTGGTTTTTCTGTAACACTAATGTTAGGGAATCAGAAAACCAAAGTATGATGTGTCTGGTTGCCATGACTCTGGCATCCCATGCTATCAAGAACTGGTGAGAAGACTTTTATGCCAATAACAAATGGAGTTCTATCTAAAGCGATATCTGATACATCTTCCAACAGGAAGCCAACTAAGGAACTGAACTGATGCCTTCCTCCTGTTCTCAAGTACACAGAGAGGGGATGGAGGGGGAGGGGAGAGGAGGAGGGACTGAGGGGGAGAGGGGGAGAGGGTGGGGGGAGAAAAGGAGGGAGGAAGGCATGGAGAGACAGAGAGAGAGAGAGAGAGAGAGAGAGAGAGAGAGAGAGAGAGAGACTTCTGACCACAAGAGCTGTGTGGATGCTGCAAGAACTATTGACCATCTTTGTAGTTTCTTCTCAAACAGTCTTCTGAACTAATATCACATACATTATATGTGCATCTGGAAATAATGTGGTTTCTGAATTTGGACCATTAAGAATTCATGTATATATATATATATATATATATATATATATATATATATATATATGCATGCTGTGGGTCATAAAAAGCTACATAAAGGATAAAATAGAATTATAAACAATGTTTGGATGCAAACCCATGCAATGTAAAGGAGAGGGTGATGTACAGACCCAACAGATATCTTAAACTCCCCAACAAAACCCCTGCTGTCCCTGAGTTCTGATCCAAACACCCTTTACTATTTGTTAATATCTGGCCATCTCAAGGTGGGTATGGAATTCTATGTGTCTGTGTCTTAGTCAAGAAAGTAAGCAGCCACTTAGAGCCCTATCCTCCACAGAGACAAACTACAGTTAAAAGCTGCTGCTGGTGAGCATGGGCTGTCACTAAAACCAAACCATAAAACACAGGAAAAGGATCACAAGGCATACTCTAGCAGCCCAGAGGTGGTCCTTGCCCCAGGGCCCCCTTCCTGCTTCCTGCTTCATAACATGAGCAATTCTCTGCTCCTGTTATGAGGAAGTTTATGGCCTTCACACTCACAGCTTTGTAAAACACACTTGCAGGTCCTCTAGATTAAGAAGGTAAGTAAGGCAAGTAAGAGTGTGAGCTAAACTATTTGACATCCATGGGTCTATTAATGCACAAAGTGAAATTAATATCTTGTTATCAGGCAGGCCTGGTCTCCAGTCATCAGGGAGCAGCTGTGCATTCTCCCTGATTCACTACTGCCCTGAAGAATGACTATTGGACTCTGCAGCTCCTGCCATGAAACCTCGCCAAAAATGAGAGACAGGAAGCACAGTCGTGAAAGGTCCAGGCTTGGCTCTCTCCATCAGTAAATTATGGGAATGCAATTCCTCCAGCTGCTGTGGCTACCTGTCCTCTGCCAGAGTCCCCCACTTTTTATCTTCTGCCCAATGGCTCTGGCCATTTGTCTCCAAAAGCTAATGTGTAGCTGATCATGTACTACGCCAAGCCCAATCAGTGTGCTTACTCATGGCCACTCATGAGCTCATTTGCTGTAATCACAGGAGACCTTGAGGTCATCCCTCGACCACAGGAACACTGAGTGGAGAAAGCTGTGGGTGCCTCTACGCAGCTGCTTGCCAGGTCTCTTGGCTTCCATTATTCTCATCGTTTGGATGTGGCTGGTGGTACTCAAAGTTGTTTCAAAGGCAAATGAGTTCCTCCCAGTGGAAGTCTTCTGCTGACAGCTGCTTCTGGGGCAGCAGAATAAACATAGACCAGAGACACCACGGGATCCAAACCTCCTTTGTTTCTTTGTCATCTTCGACAACCTATGCAATGTTAGTTTTCAACAAGAGTTTATTTTATGTTGGAGAAACTGACTTTCCTTGTGTGTCTAACAAGATAGGCTCTCGAAATCAGGACCTGATTGGACTTCTGATGTTTCTCTGTATGCCAGTGTTCTCTCTCTCTCTCTCTCTCTCTCTCTCTCTCTCTCTCTCTCTCTCTCTCCCTGTGTGTGTGTATGTGCATGAGAGAGAGAGAGAGAGAGAGAGAGAGAGAGAGAGAGAGAGAGAGACAGCACATATATCTCTGTGCGTATGAGTGAAAGTGTGAGAGTATAGAGTGTGACAGTGTGAGTGTGTGTGACTGTGTGAGACTGTGTGTGTGTGTGTGTGTGTGTGTGTGTGTGTGTGTGTATAACTGTGTGAGACTCTGTGTGAGTGTGTGAATAGGTGGAGGTCAGATGTCTTCCTCTATAGTTCTTCACCCTATTTTATGGAAGAGTCTCTTTCTGAACCTGGATCTTGCCATTTTGGTTATACAGGCTCATCAGTCAGCCCCAAGGACTCCTGTGTGGTTCCCTGCCCACCAGTGCATGCGTTCCAAACTCATCCCACCAGGCCTCACTTCCATGTGGGTGCTGGGGAACCGAATCTCAACCCTCAAGCCTGTGTAGCAGAATCATTGCCCACCAACCCGCCATGTTTACAGTTTTTAAATTCTAAATCTATCTTCAGAAATGAAGTCAGTTGTTAAATCTCAATCACAACTCAAGGATTGAGGCTCAGGAGGCTCAGTAAGTTTGGAAGTTTATGATGATCCACATCCGAGAAGGCAAAATGAAGCTTCTACTGCCACTGGGCCTCCGTGTGAGTGTGGTGAGAGCATCATTACAGCATCACCTCCCCCTGAGCCTTATAGGGCCCTATGATATCCTTCAGGTTTTGCTGTAGATAGTCACTATCAGTCAAGGTGTTTAGGCACATAGATAAAATTTGCCATTTAAAAAAAATCTAATTAGCCCACAAAACAAATAAATGAAATAAACCAAAATGAATCAAAGTACTTTTCAATAATATACTCCAGGTCAGTGTAAGAAAGGGTCAGGACTGTCCAACATGTTCCTGTCATCTTATTAACTCAATGATTGTGAAATACGCAAATAATAGCATTCTTTTTATGGAATTTGAAAATTGAATTCAATTTGAAAATACTTTGCAGCCTTAATTGTTCACAGAGGAAAATTGTGAATCTAAAAACCAAGAATCAAACACACTGAGACTGTGGGGCTAGAGTTACAGCTTCAAAATCCACCTAAGAGCCAGATGCAGGACCAGAGCATCTATAATAGCAGCGAACCTACAGAATGGAAGGCAGAAACAGCACAGCTGACTTGGTGCTGGCCTGGTATGTGCCACAGCAGAGACCCTGTCTTGTAGAAGTGAGAGTCAGCAACCCTAGGTTCCCTATGACCTCCAAGTATGGTGTGCATGGCGACATTAACAAGCAGAGTACATCCCCTACACACACACACACACACACACACACACACACACACACACACACACACACACACACACACACACACACAGGACCTGCAGGACTAAGGCAATGACCTGAGCTCACATAAATGAGAATTTCAGTAATAATTTCCTCCTTTAATACCACTCTAAATGTCCCACCAGGGCCCTTGTTTTGCTTTCCAAAGGCAAATGTTTGAAATAGTCAATGACAAGGGAAAGATTATTTTATTTGGATTTCGGGTTTATTATAAACTTGAATATATAGTTAGGTCCACACTGTGGTTATTAGGGCAGAGGTCAAGTCTTCCGGGAGAGCAGCACTATGAGTGTCAGCAGGCTAGCACTCGCTCAGCTTTCACTTTCTCAAGGATGTCTCCAGAGGCATAATTTAGTTGTAAAACTCTTACAGCTTGCAACAATGTTAAAATGAGTCTAGGACCAAAGTTTGGACCTGGCAGGTGATTACAGATAGAGGCAAAGATGAACTTTGGAAGTGTGCCTTGGAGGGAAGGGAATAGAATGGAGGCAGAATTTTGATTATTTTGCAGTTATTTAATTTTTTAAGTGCAGTTGGCTCCAGCATGCACCAAGCACATTGCCTTCCATAAAACTGTTAGGTAATAAAATGAGGGACAGAGTTTTCCAGGTCTCTTTATTTTGAGGTGTGAAATTGGACAATGATGTAGAATTCTGAGCCTCAGAATCTATTTAACCAACAAAGCCATGCTTGGTAAAATGCTCTACGAAAGGGGCATGTTTGTGAAATACAAGAATTCTCTTATGTACTTAGTAGACTTTGTTCCCAAATTGTGCACATGCAATGTGTAGCCTTTGTTCTGTAACTGTGCTCTTGCTTGGCTCTCAACTGCTCATTGCAGGATCAGCACAACAGAGTGGGGATTTCAGCTTCCATGCACTCAGAAGCTTCGATGCACCTGGCTGTAAGTCAAAGCAATATTTTTTAACATACATTTTTTCCTACATAGTTCATGGTTGGCTCTGTCATAATAAATTATCTGATAAGAACTGCAGTTACTGTTGTGTTGACATTAACTGAAATCAAAGAGTGGCATGTCCTTTTGCCAGTATTCTTGTGTTCACAAAGAATTAGCAGCTATGTTTTCACTGAGGAGACAGAGGCCTATGAGTCCACTGTTCAATAAAAGCACAGTGAGAAAATTAATAAGGAGTCCCCTTCTTCCTACACATTCAAACTTAAATTGGCCAGATTATTAGGGTTCATATTACAACTACACAGTATAGTGTATTCTGCCAATATAGGTAACTTATTGGAAGTGTGTAAAAAGTTGGAATTACTGAAGTGTTAGATGAATGCAAGTTATATATACAGCCAGGTAGGAACTCAGAAATAGCTAAGGTGCCTCTACTGTTCTTTATTCTCAGACCCAAACAGTGGTTTCCTTCTCAAAATACAAACATTTCCTCTTCTGGGGATAGTCTAATGTTAAAATAGTTTTTAATTACACTAAAATGTAGTTTTGCTGGTGTGAAATGATCTCTATTGGGAATATTAATGAAAAAATTGCATAAATAAGACTCTGGGAATGAATGTATAGATGCTAACATTTGGCATGATTATCAATAAATTAGTCATGTTATTTATATATTTAAACTCAGATGAGAAATATCACATACATATTACACACTAATAAATATCACAGACTAATTTCTTGTGATAAATGGGTTTCTAAATTCAATTAAAATACACAATT
The DNA here is from genome assembly GCF_003668045.3 of Cricetulus griseus. NCBI lineage: Eukaryota > Metazoa > Chordata > Mammalia > Rodentia > Cricetidae > Cricetulus > Cricetulus griseus. The sequence continues at coordinate 2,369,273 of NW_023276806.1, forward strand.
TGGACCCTCTGAAGTCAAATGAGCTTTGAATAAAACTGCTTTTTATTAATTTGTAGACTTCATACAGTGACTCTAAACTCTGCAGCTCTCTTTTGCATCTGTTTTAAACAGGTATATTTAGTTTGTCAGTTGCTGAGTGATTTTCATTCTATTTGACTTATACCTAAACTTACCCCATCCATCAGAGAATGTGAGCCACCAGGAAAAGCTCACAGAGTGTTGATCATCTCCATGTACCTGCTAGCTCCTCAGTGTCACATGCATAAGTGTGACAGGGAGGAGGAGAGCACAGGACAGATGGGCAAGTGGGAAGGGGGTCATATGTGACCATGGAAGGAAAAAACCAGCCAGCTTTCATGTTCACCGGGTTTCCACAACCACTTCATTCCAACATGGCCAGGGATGAAGGACTCACTGTCCAGGGATGAAGGACTCACTGTCCAGGGATGAAGGACTCACTGTCCAGGGTTGAAGGACTCACTGTCCAGGGATGAAGGACTCAATGTCCAGGGATGAAGGACTCACTGTCCAGGGTTGAAGGACTCACTGTCCAGGGTTGAAGGACTCACTGTCCAGGGATGAAGGACTCAATGTCCAGGGATGAAGGACTCACTGTCCAGGGTTGAAGGACTCACTGTCCAGGGATGAAGGACTCACTATCCAGGGATGAAGGACTCACTGTCCAGGGTTGAAGGACTCACTGTCCAGGGTTGAAGGACTCACTGTCCAGGGATGAAGGACTCAATGTCCAGGGATGAAGGACTCACTGTCCAGGGTTGAAGGACTCACTGTCCAGGGATGAAGGACTCACTGTCCAGGGATGAAGGACTCACTGTCCAGGGATGAAGGACTCACTGTCCAGGGATGAAGGACTCACTGTCCAGGGATGAAGGACTCACTGTCCAGGGATGAAGGACTCACTGGACAGGGATGAAGGACTCACTGTCCAGGGATGAAGGACTCACTGTCCAGGGTTGAAGGACTCACTGTCCAGGGATGAAGGACTCACTGGACAGGGATGAAGGACTCACTGTCCAGGGATGAAGGACTCACTGTCCAGGGTTGAAGGACTCACTGTCCAGGGATGAAGGACTCACTGGACAGGGATGAAGGACTCACTGTCCAGGGTTGAAGGACTCACTGTCCAGGGATGAAGGACTCACTGTCCAGGGTTGAAGGACTCACTGTCCAGGGATGAAGGACTCACTGGACAGGGATGAAGGACTCACTGTCCAGGGTTGAAGGACTCACTGGACAGGGATGAAGGACTCACTGTCCAGGGTTGAAGGACTCACTGTCCAGGGATGAAGGACTCACTGTCCAGGGATGAAGGACTCACTGTCCAGGGATGAAGGACTCATTGTCCAGGGATGAAGGACTCACTGTCCAGGGTTGAAGGACTCACTGGACAGGGATGAAGGACTCACTGTCCAGGGATGAAGGACTCACTGTCCAGGGATGAAGGACTCACTGTCCAGGGATGAAGGACTCACTGTTCAGGGATGAAGGACTCACTGTCCAGGGTTGAAGGACTCACTGTCCAGGGATGAAGGACTCACTATTCAGGGATGAAGGACTCACTGGACAGGGATGAAGGACTCACTGTCCAGGGTTGAAGGACTCACTGTCCAGGGATGAAGGACTCACTGTCCAGGGTTGAAGGACTCACTGGACAGGGATGAAGGACTCACTGTTCAGGGATGAAGGACTCACTGTCCAGGGATGAAGGACTCACTGTCCAGGGATGAAGGACTCACTGTCCAGGGATGAAGGACTCACTGTCCAGGGATGAAGGACTCACTGTCCAGGGATGAAGGACTCACTGTCCAGGGATGAAGGACTCACTGTCCAGGGTTGAAGGACTCACTGTCCAGGGATGAAGGACTCACTGTCCAGGGATGAAGGACTCACTGGACAGGGATGAAGGACTCACTGGACAGGGATGAAGGACTCACTGTCCAGGGATGAAGGACTCACTGGACAGGGATGAAGGACTCACTGTCCAGGGATGAAGGACTCACTGGACAGGGTTGAAGGACTCACTGGACAGGGATGAAGGACTCACTGTCCAGGGATGAAGGACTCACTGTCCAGGGATGAAGGACTCACTGTCCAGGGATGAAGGACTCACTGTCCAGGGATGAAGGACTCACTGGACAGGGATGAAGGACTCACTGTCCAGGGTTGAAGGACTCACTGTCCAGGGTTGAAGGACTCACTGTCCAGGGATGAAGGACTCACTGTCCAGGGATGAAGGACTCACTATTCAGGGATGAAGGACTCACTGTCCAGGGTTGAAGGACTCACTGTCCAGGGATGAAGGACTCACTGTCCAGGGATGAAGGACTCACTGTCCAGGGATGAAGGACTCACTGTCCAGGGATGAAGGACTCACTGGACAGGGATGAAGGACTCACTGGCCAGGGTTGAAGGACTCACTGTCCAGGGATGAAGGACTCACTGTCCAGGGTTGAAGGACTCACTGTCCAGGGATGAAGGACTCACTGGACAGGGATGAAGGACTCACTGTCCAGGGTTGAAGGACTCACTGTCCAGGGATGAAGGACTCACTGGACAGGGATGAAGGGCTCACTGGACAGGGATGAAGGACTCACTGTCCAGGGATGAAGGACTCACTGGACAGGGATGAAGGACTCACTGTCCAGGGATGAAGGACTCACTGTCCAGGGATGAAGGACTCACTGGACAGGGATGAAGGACTCACTGTCCAGGGATGAAGGACTCACTGTCCAGGGTTGAAGGACTCACTGTCCAGGGTTGAAGGACTCACTGTCCAGGGATGAAGGACTCACTGGACAGGGATGAAGGACTCACTGGCCAGGGTTGAAGGACTCACTGTTCAGGGATGAAGGACTCACTGGCCAGGGTTGAAGGATTTACTGGCTCAGGCTTAGGTAGATCTACTGCAAATGTCCACATCTGACTGGGACCCATACTTCTGAAACCATACCAGATTAAAAGACAATTTCGTTGTGAGTTGTCATTTGTGGATATTTTAGTTAGCAGCCCTGTAACACGGGAGTTTGCAGAATTCTTTCTCTCTTGATTCCAGGACCTATGATTGGGGGGTCAGATACTTGTGTCAATCCAAAATCCTAGATTCCATGCAAATCCCTTAGGGCATCAAAGTGCTGGCGTCTATCTGACTGGAAACACTCAATTTCAGTAAGCTCATAAGGGATACCGAGGCAATTTCACAGCTGATTTAGGCTCACAGAGCTTTTACACCTGGTTTATAGGGCTCTCACAGAAATTAAGAGTTGAAAGCAAACTAAGATTATCTAGCCTCTCATTCCACTTTAAGATGATGCTGCCTTCCCAGGGGGATGGGGGTTTGCCTTGATGAGAGCTTTGCACTTCCTTCTAATGAGTTTGAATGGGTTGTGGCATGCCTGAAGCCCAAACATGACTGACAGGACCTGAGAACTTCTGGGTGACGAAGAATCCCAATTGCTGTTCTGTATTGGCCAAGCACACCATCCTATTTCACTGAGACCGATACAAATGAAATATTAAATACAAACACTGTGGGGCAGCTGCCTCCACAGACAGGCAAGGCGAGTGATCTTTCAGTTTTGGTTGGCAGCGAGTTTCAACAGTTTCAGTATGTCACTGTTGCATTTATAGAAGGGATCCTCGCTCAAGGGATTAGTGCAAATCACAGGTTGATGAAATAAATGTGGCTGCAGGAGCCCAGACGTCACCAGATCCTAATGCAAAACAGAATTTACACAAAAGGTTGCTTGTTGAGTGTTCCGCAGGAGACAGCTCAGACGCGCCACCTAGCGAGAGTCAAGTACATAACACTAACTGCCTTTCCACGGCTTCTTGTGATCAGGCTCGGAGGGCTCAATGAGGACCAGACCACCAGCGTTTGAAAGACGCAGGGGCAACAGCTAACTCCCACGGGCTGTTCAAAGAGTGCTTTGCTTCCCATCGGTTCACGTCTCTTGTCTCTTCAGTTCTGAGTAAACACAGCAAACACTACTTCTACATATGAGATGGCGCTAAGGAGCGAACACATTCACGACTTCACAATTGCATCTTCAGACTATTTTTTTATGGCCCATGTCCTAGTTACTCTTCTATTGCTGTGGAGGAACACTATGAGAAAGGCAACTTGCAGAAAATAAGCATTTATTGGGCCTTTATTGGGTTCCAGAGGGTGAGTCCACTGCCCCAATGGCAGGGAGCATGGCATCAGGATGGAATGGAACTGGAGCAGTATCTGACAGCTCACTTTATGAGACAAGCCACCAGGCCCAAAGAAAGAAGTAAATGTTTCACACTTTGATTTGAAACTGGAAATTCACTCCAAACGACACACCTTCTCCAACAAGGCCATACCCCTAATCCTTCCTAAACTGTTTCAGCAACTAGGAGCCAAATATTCAAACATCAGGCTACGGGGCCATTCTCATTAAAACTACCACACAGCCCATTGAGTGGCACATTGTAAATGTCAATTGTGTGTGTACAGTGATGAATAGATGCTGTGTGCTTCCTCTCAATTAAGGAATTTCAAGAGAAGGTGTTAATTTGAATGGTTGACACACCCAAATTATCCTCACTACCTATAAACCACTTAAGAAGACTGATTATAGTCTTATTTTAAAACCTGAGAGAAATCTGAAATCAAGGGGGTTTAGTGGTTTAAGTGGGAGAGAGCTTAGAGAAACACACCAATCAAGACCCACGAGCTACCATGTAAGAAGTAAGAAGTCAAGAGCCAACACAATGGAGTAAGAAGTGAAATAGACTTCCCTTTCCACCTGACAGCAGAAACCAAATTCAAGGGTTGATTCAGTCATGTATAGAACCCAGTCATGTTGCTATTGTCACTGATGACCTGGAAACAAAAGACTCTCCCTAACACCCAGACAACACAACAGTAAAGACACACACTACCACATAGGCGTGCTCACACACACACTCACACATGTGATTGAACAGCAACCTACTGAAGAGATTAGTGCTGCTTACGTGGGCTGGGACAAACACAGATCAGAGACAGAAGCTTCATGAGCCACTCCCAGCCGCACTAGGAATGTCTCTTTAAAACATCTAACGTACTAGGTATGACCTTAAAGATGGTAAGCTCTGTTTGTTTGTTGAGAAGTTACTGATCTACACATCAAGGTATTGTTTTTGAGAAGCTCTTTAAATAAATTCAAAAATAATTTAAAACTGTAACTCAACTTGAAATGTAGGCACAGACTCTATCACCTCCAAGCACGTGCAGATCTCTCCTATCTAGTTGCCCCTTAATGTCACTGTATAGTCTGTTTAAAAACACCAAAGGGATAGCAGTTACTCCTTACAGGTGATTGACCACAGTGGGGAATCCCTCCTAACCAATAATCTCTCACCTCAAACTACCCAGTTCAACAGTGTGACTCCCACTGTGGGGAATAATTTGGGCATAAATAGGTAACTTCTTTGAAAACATGAATACCACTCAGCAGGTACACACTGGGTTATTGTCATTAGGGGCATCGCAGAAGTAAGCATTTGTTTAAATGATCAGCTTTGGAGTCCCTGCATTGCAATGTGGTCCAGAGGACACTGGGAGCTGTCCCCTCCAAATCACCTCAGAGTGATAGTGAAAAGCAAACACCCAAGGGTTCATCTAATCTTATTTTTTAAATGTAAAATTCCAGTTAGAGAATATTTTCCCTTTTTGGTTTGCTTTTGATATTTTCACAGTTGAAGCCAATTTAGGATCTTTGCATTTCTACTTAGAACCGCAGTGACCAGAGGCTGACAATAGTCTGCTCACTGGTGTTTAGAATCTCAAGTCCAGAAAAGGAACTGTTTCCTACACGTTCTATTGAAAAATGGACTAAAAAAGTCATCAACTCCCAATCCTCTCAAAATTATCTTGGTTTCTGGTTCTTTTCCACTATCCATCTAGGATTTATCTCTTGCATTAAGATTTTGTACTTCTATATCAATATGGGCATACATGAGTGTGTGTGAGTGTGTGTGTGTGTGTGTGTGTGTGTGTGTGTGTGTGTGTGTATGTGTGTGTGTGTGTGTGTGTAACATGTAACTTAATCTAGTTTACAAAATGTTGAAATATTATTGGAAATAATGAAGTATCACAAACATGGTCTTTCTAAGGCATTTTACCTTTTCTGCAGTGAAATGCTTGATCATAAATACAGAATATTAAACTAAACACATAAATAATCTGGGTTACAAACCAAATACTGCAAAAGTCCAAGGAGGACTGGGTAAGTTCTAAAGCCAAATTTTAGAAGCAGAGTGGAGTAATTACTTGTCCTGTTATGGGAGGCAGAGCTGCAGTGACCAGAGGCTGAGTTCAAGACTTCTGGAGCCTGTGGGTCCTATGCCTGGGATGGTGAAGAATGATATGTCCATTTGGGGCTTCTAACCTACAAAACTGCGAGATTATAAATCCGTGTTGTTTGATGTTTCTGTGGTTACAATCATTTCTTATAAAACCAATGGAAAATTCATACATTTATGAAATCACTTGTTCATTTATCCATTCATTGATTTACCCCAAAAACCTTGCATATTTTCTAAATGTAGGATGCAGGCACATTTCATCTGCAGGGATGCTCCTCTTGTTGGCTTCTTGGCTACACTGGATGGAGAATTATCTTGGTGACACATTAAATATCTAGTCAGTGTTAGTCCAGGAGAGATGCCTTTGGTTTGCCTTCACAGTAAAGTGGGATGATAATGTAATGAATAAACTTTGGTTCTCAGAGATTTTTGAAGGAATTCTATTTTCCATCTCTGGTCTCTTTATGAGGAGGATACCTCCCAGTGTAAGCTGGGCTGTGTGTTGGGTGTGGAATACATGTGCACTAAAAGTGAAGTACAATGTAAAGTACAAAGTCAAGACCTTATGTGAAATATAGACATAAATTTCAGTTCTAATCCCTCATATTAAACTGCTCTCTTATCAATGTATCCTGCAGCAAGCTCGTCCTTATCACATTCCCATCAGCATGTCAGATATTTGTAGTGAGAGACCACCCAGCTCCACCTGTGGCACTGACCACGCCCGTTTGGGTATGGTCATGGTGCGTAAGTGAGCTGTGGTATTACATCTGTGTCCGGGACAGGCTCGCTTTCTTTTGGTTCTGGTAGAGTCACACAGAGCAGCCTGGGTGTGGATCCTTGCAGCAGGAACTTTCAGGTCATGGGTTTCTTATATAAGTGACCTCTCTCCGAATAAATTTGACCTATATTTAACCAAGTCCACTGTACCTTAATCTGTGCATCTACAGATATTATCCTGAGAAAGACAAGCAATGAATGTACAAACCCTGAAGGGTCTTGCTTTCTAGAGGTGCGGCAGGGCCACTATTTCCAGGCACAAGGTGTGATAAGTATGGTGGATGTGATGTAAATGGAAAATTCTCCCAGATCTGAGGATTCCTGGTTAAATGCTTCACTGAGATTCACCATCACGTGAAACTGTGTGTTATTTCATGTAAAGAGAACAGACGCCAGAAATCACTTGCAACTGTAAAATGTCTGCTCTCTCTACACACAAGAGTGGTTTAGCATACTAAGAATATGTGATCAGAATCTGGTATACTTCATGGTGATACACCGATTAATAATGGAATCTAGATATATCAGAAGACCGATAGCTTTGATTATTTTTTGAGACTGAGCTAAAGTAATGCCAACTAGGCAGGACACAAGTGGTGAGAACCAGAAGTTAGCAAGCACCAACTTTTTCATCTTCTTTGAAAACCATCATGTGCTAAATTATATAGTAAGATTTTTTTTGCTGTACTTGTATCTGGGAATTAATCAGCTAATTATGGATAATTATAATTAATATCTGAATTCATTATTTTGAAGCATATTAATTGGGATCTGAAATGCATTCTGTGCTGTCTTAAATTTCTCTCATGCTAACAATCAGAGAATAATGGAAGCTTGATTGTTTCAAATTAGGATACAAAACTTCCACAAATCTTAAAATAAATTTCAAAATAACACTGTGTTTGTTAATGATGCTGTAGGGACCCAGCTCAGATTGTAGGGAGGTGGTTCTTCACAGATGGCCATGTTCCTAGGAGATATGATCAACCTGACTCATTTTACTTCCTTGGGCCTCATTCCTCTTCATCTTGACACTATCTCTTTGTTTAAGGTAGTGGTTCTCAACCTTCCTAATGCTGCAACCCTTTAACGCAGTTCCTCATATTGTGGTAACCCCAACCATAAAATTATTTTAGTTGCTAATTTTTAACTGTAATTTTGCTACTGTTACAAATCATAATGCAAATATCTGATGTACAGATGGTCATTGGACCCCCCAGGTTGAGAACCAACTGCTAGTTTAAAGAAAGGCAAAGAAAAACAACAGTCTTTCCTCAAACAGAAGGATGGAGTCCAAAGCACCTGCATAGTGTCAGAGATGTCTCTGTCTGTATTCTCACCATCTCCAGTGGCTGGGAATCATCCTGGACCACCCTGTCCTCCAGACCTCATTAGCAACATGACAGGTTTTTCTTCTGACAACTTGGAATTGCTTTCGTTCCCTCCTCCTTTCTTGCACTGGCTCACACCACACACCAAGCCTTCGCCTGACCGTCAAAGTACTGAACAACCCAACAATCAACCTGTGTCTGAGGTTTAATAGACCACGGTTCCAGGCAAGATGTACAACACCCTCAGCATTCAGTACTGTGGACTCTGTGAGTGCAGCTAAGCTCTCGCATCAGTCTATACTCTGAATATTCTTGTAGCTCCCTCCAAACATATTGTACTGATTTATGTCTCCTTTGACTATGTTGAACACTGCATACATGGCTTTCCTCCCTTGTCTCCACACTTTACCCAAGTTAGGAATGACTTTGTCTAGAGAGCTTTTTTTGATATTCTTCAGACAGGATCAGAGTTCCCATCCATCCACCCACCTATCCTTCCACCCATCCATCATTTATTCATCCATCCCTTCAACCATCTGTCTTATTCAATCCACTCTTCCATCATTTATATATTCATCCATCTATATATTCACCCCTCAATTATTTATCTATTCATCTATCTGTTTACTTACCCATTCATCATCTTATCCATCAATCCATCCATCCATCCATCCATCCATCTATCCATCCATCCATCCATCCATCCATCCATCCATCCATCATCTATTGTCATTGGGGTCCCATCCATATTGCCATCCATGGCTAGTGAGGTACATGCATTCAATAGAGTCATTGTAATTTGTAATGTTTATGTTTAGTAATGAAATGGACAAATTACCCCATGTTATTGCTGGGTTGATTTTTGATGGAAAGTTTTTATTGCTTTCCACCTCTGGATGTTTTTACTGAGGCTCCCACAAGATTCTTTGCATGCGTCAACTTTAGTTTTTATGAGAAACTTATTCATGTATTCATGTCTCAAGGAATGGTAATTTCTTGATATTGTTTTTTTCCATTATGGAATTTATTAGGTTATTTAATATCATACTATAAATGCATATAAAAATTCTAGCGCAAATAATATTTAGTATTTTAGGAGCTGATACAAGAAAGTATCAGATTGGAAATGAATTAACTTCAACTTTTGTTGTAATGACTACTTTTTAGGTGAGTTTTAAAATGAAGAAAGTTAGGTATCACCCATTGGGAAGCTAAAGGTGTTGCGTAGGCCATTGCCTGGAAACCTGTGCTGTCTATGATCATGAGATAGTTCAAATGCACCATTAAAATGGCTCACTCTGTGCTTCCCTTGACACCATCTGGTGCTTGTGGAGGACAGAGCATGGAATTAGCTCATGTGGATGGAGAATTCAATTATCTACCACCCTCTGTCTTCTACAGTTACTAGCCATTGACTTTAAGCATCCCCTTTGCTTGATGTGTCTACTAATACCCATCCTCTGAACAACCATTTCTAATTTGTGAGCACAGCTCACACATGTGAAGGCTTTCTCCAGGAAAAATCATAGGCTTCTTTCTCTAAACTGAAATTATGGAATGTATTATATTATACTAATGGTTAATATTATGCTGTCTCCTAAGTAGCACCAACCACCCTTAAGCTATCTTCAACACTCACTTGGTGCCCAGTACAGTTGTTATTTAAAGAATATTTGCTAAATGTTGGACTGTGTTGTTCAAAGGAAATGGGAAATGGGAATTCCTGGGGTAATGAATAAAGGTATTTTCCCTTTTAAGAAAACTCAGCCAGCAAAATGAAGGTTGATTTGCCAAATAGATGAATCAAACAGGAATTATTCAGCTTGGGAGTTCTTTACATGACCTAGCATCTCCCTGTGAGTCAAAGCAATTCTGTTTACAAACATCAAACACCAGTTTTTATGTTTTCACAAATACTTGCCATTGTTTAGATCCAGGCATGCATACTTGATGGCAGAGTTTTGGGTGTTTTGATTTTGGTTCTGCCACGTATCTCCTGAGTTCCCTTTGGTAAATGTTTTTTTTTCTTTCCTTGACTGTAAAATGGAACTAGTTTTCATTAATGGACATAAATTCATGTTTAAATACCAAAACACATTAAGCTTAATAATAGTCATTTTTAAAAAATGACACTTTACAAAGGTAGTGGGATGATTGCGTTGCTAAAAATACCAAGTGGTTGATTATTGTATGGAAAAATCATATTTTTACACTCCCCCATTTTTCTCCATTTGTCTAAGGAGAAGTAAATTAATTTTACTATCAATGGCATGTCCTTAACAATTAAATGATTTTCGTAATAAATCTGGTAAGTATTTTTTTTTTCCTGTAGCCAAGCAACGACAGTTTTCAGGGGGGAGCTCACAGGTGCCATGAAGAAACCCTAATTTGCTCTTTTACTTGTCATCTAAGTGATTCCCTTTGTTTTGAGAGACACACAAAGCCAAATGGATGCCAAGTGGTTTGACAGAAACTTAATTTTTGAAGGGTTGCTGGGAGGCTGGGCAGGCGTACATGACCGGTAAGTGTGAAGAAATCATGGTGGGTTGGTTCTGGGCTAGTAACTTCAGCCTAAAGCCGTCAGAACCGAAGTCACAGCAGAGAGTAGTGTGGGCTTAGACATTCAGGCTGCACTAGTAAACCTATCCTAGCGGTAGGGACAGCAGCCCATCTGTTCACACACTCTGCCTTTTCCTTTTTTTTTATTTAATGAAGTTCTACTATTAAAATATACTTCAAAGATAATCACAAAATGTGTGTTTGCCTTAAAAAATTAAATAGAAATGTTGTATGTGTTTGAATAGGTCGCCTCTCTTCTCTGCCTAATGACAGGCTTGCGTTAGCCTGGACCATTACCCAGAATAACACATTCCAGCCAGGCAATTATCATGAAAGGAGACTGAATTCTCAAATTCGCCACACGTCTCCCTCATCATGAAAAATGGCCTTTACCTCTCAGACACTAAGGCTGAGGGGATCAAAGAAGAGTTTTCTTTTGTTCTTATTGCATCTTCCCTTTTGTGGCCTTTTCTCGAATAAAGATGTTAATAATTCAGATTCCACTCCCTTCAATTGTGACACATTTTGACTTTTCAAGAATATATAAAAATATAAGTTATGACTTCAAGACCTTCATTTCTTCGGAATGTACCGAGCACGACTGATATAAATCTGTTCGCTCCCATTTATCCTCAGTGTGCCCGGCGTCCCCGAAACTACATTCACTTTATCTGCGCTTTAACTCTCTCCCAGTGATATCAGGAATTATGAGATCTGCTTCAATTCTGTTTCTATTCTTTCCTCTACTTACATAGAAGCAGCAAATTGGATATCTCCGCTGAATACTTTAGTGAGAATTTTTCACTTTCTATTGTTCTTTGGATGGCATTTTCTTAAAGCTTGTTTCATGCAGCTGGGACTACCAACATTTGGCTTCATTTGTAAAAAGCCTTTAATGGACGTTTGCTTAGAGCCACGAATTGCTGGCCTTCCCCACACCATGCTCAGAACAAGCCCTTACTTTTAAGACCACTTGTTTATTCTTTATCACCAGGCCAATCCTGCTTAAACCACACACTTTTTAAAATCCCTGCCCAACCACACTGGTCCTGGGAGGCCTTTAATAAAGGCACAATTAATGGAAGCCAACTTTCATTGATAGCTGTACTTGTTTTCTGTCCTTCAGTTCATTAATTCAATTCAATTCAACATGTATTTATTAACTTTCCCTATAATGAATTTTCTTTTAAAGCTTACATTATGCTTTCAAAGGTCATGCTGTGGGGGAATTCAATTTTACAGCAATGGTTTAAACCCAGGCAGCTGGTTGAAATTTGATGTTCTTCAGCATTATACAGAGAGATAAGAATCTTTATACAGATGGAAACAATTTCCTTGTTTGCTCAAAGTAGGCTTTTTAAAAAATGAGTCCCCACTACTGACAGAGCATGTGACACAAAGTGTCTGCTGAGAATGGCTCTTGGTCCATTTGTCTTATGCAATATCCACCCCCAAATACAGAAAGCAAGTGTGCACTTAGATGCTACTAGACACTGCGTTTCAAAATAGTTTGCATCCCACTCTTTACTTGAACAACTCAGAAAGCACCTTAAACTTTTAAATTGGCAAGTGTTTATCCAAGAAATAAGGACATGGCTTAAGAAAAAAAGTGCATATTTTATTTACCCAGAAACTGACTGAAATATAAGGGAATTACTTAACATTTTTTAGAATTGACAGAGAAAATAAGATCAAAAGTATATTCATACAACTAAGTCCAAGACCTCATACAGCCTGGGAACATGTCACCCAGTGGAGGTTATGGGTACCCACAGGAATCAGATCGTTCATAAGTTGTTACAAGGTAACGGTAAAGTCAGGTTCGGATTTACTCTGAATGTTATGCCTAAACTTCAGGGGTCCTTAGTCCCATCTGAAACAGGACACCGTGATTAATAGCGTCTTGTAAACCTTCCCTACATCAGTGGTAAAATAGTTTCAGATGGTCTACCCAAATATGCTTCATTTTGAGAGGTTATGAAAATGTATCCCTATAATTTGAGCAGAAAGTGTTGCACTGTGAGACTCTTTAAATACTTAATCGTAAGCCTGATCTAGCTCTTCTCACAGTGGGGGTGGGGCATTCATAATCACCCAAGCCAATTTAAAGCAGTTTTTGATTGATTACAATTTGAGATACATTTTTTTTCTTTCTAAACCTCTCAGTTTCTCAGATCAGCAAATCCCATTTTAGACTAAAATTTAGTGCCATTTATGGAACAAGAGACAAACAACTATTTAACTAACTTATACCTCCTCATGGTAGGCGGCATCCGAAACCCTTTTACTCAGCGGTTATAGAAGTCCATGTAAGTTTTTCAAAGCTAAATGACTTCAGTAGGTTTGACTTTCGTCTTTAAATAGCCGGCAGACAGTGTTCAGAATGAGCCTCTGAATTTCTATGTAACAAGATAAAGGTTGTCTCTAATATCAATAGCTTTTATCTTGATTTTTTTCGTGTCATTCAGAAAATGTTCCCAGTCGAAAAACAACTCTTAAAAACACTCTCACAGCAATGGCCCATCTTCCCAGATAAATGTTTGCAGTTGAATTGGGAACAATCTGAAAATAAAGGCCAACAGCCAAAAATCAGTCCTTTGCCTTGACTGTTCAAGAGACCAAAATCTCCACCTGGAATGTAGAGTGGGAGAAACTGCCTTCCCCAGATGACTCCTGTGGAAACACTAAAAGCTTTCTTGCCTCATAATGACTTTATAATAATGTAATACCAAGCTAAAGTAATTAGTTTTTAAGAAGCTACTCATAAACCCTTGTAAACTCTCCACAGCTCTGTTTGTGAAGGTAGCATATAGCTAATCAGGTTATAAGGCTTCAAGTATGACAAAAACCCTATAACATGAAGTAACAGTTTTACTCTACCAACCAGGTCAGACACCACACACAGGACCCAGAGTGAGAACACATCACAGACAGACAGAACATGACAGACACCAGAGCCACACCCATGCCTGTGGCCCAGAAGCAACTGGCTGTTTTTACTGTAACAATGCAGAAATTTGATTGATGGAAAAAGTACCCAGACATACTTTGTAAATGTATGTGGATACTGACCTGGACTTGTGACAGGACTAGAGGTAGTAGGCTCAATAATTTCTACAAAAAGGGAAAAGGAAAGAAAAGAAAAACATTGTGTGTATTAATCATACATAGAGACAAACACTCGTGAAAACAATCAGCAAGCATGCAACAGGTACTCTGCGGGACTCTGATGTGCAATTCCCTGAGTGTAGAATAACAGATAAAACCTTGTGTCTGAGGCCCTGTGATGCATTTACTGTTAGGTCATTTCCTGTGTTGAGCTAACATCCAGGAGACATTTCTAGTTCAGTTTATAGAATCACATTTACCATGCCAAGGTTCAGGACCTGTCCTTGGAGTATTCAGGCAATAAAGTCTGAAGACTTTTCTTCCACTAAAATGCTGAAACTGACAGACACACAGACACACAGACACACAGACACACACACACACACACACACACACACACACACACACACACACACACACACACACGCACGCCATGTTCTGAAAGGGTCACTGGTTCCTACACAAAGTTCAGTAAAGATTTACTTGGTAAGTTCTGAAATCTCAAGTCATGGGAAAATTCCAAATGTTCCCAGCTTGCCATTTTGGTGATTAAATCTCATCATTTACAAACACAGAATATGACTACTTAGCTGCCCAGCCATGTCTGCATACATGTTTTGGAGTAAAAAGTAGACATTTACACACATATCCATTGTAGTAGTCAGTGCTGTCCACTTGACACAAACTACAATCAGCTGTCTAGATTAAGTTGCTTTTAGGAGTGTCTACTGCTGTGGTCTTAATCACATTAATTGAGGCAGTAAGACACCCACTGTGGGTAGCATCATTCCCTTGACAGGGGATCCTGAACTGTATAGGAGTAGAGAAACTGAGCTGAATGCTAGCCTGCATGCATTAATTCATGGCTCTCCTGTGTTTTAACCATGGATGTGTCTAGTGCCTTCAAATTCTTACTTCTCCTTTATGGAGTGTAATCTGGAATTGTGGGCCAAATAAATCTTTATCCCTGAAGTTGCTTTTGTCAGCATTTTATCACAGCAACAGAAAACAAGTATAAGACACCCATATACTGTACACATACACATAAAACACATACACAGTCCGAGTGCCTGAATCATATGTTTGTACTGCCAGATGCACAGAGAGCTAACCAATGCAACCTTGCGGTGTCTAACAAAGTGCATTGCATGAAAATCACCCTTACCCTAGATTTTCCTCTTTTCACCTAGTTTTGAAGAAAATAGTTGTCATGTGTTGGCGATAATGGAAATAGTTATTCAAAGGTCAGCACTGTCACTGGTAATCCAAATGATAGCAATAAATCCTTAGCAACTATTGCTAAAGATGGAGAACTCAGATATTAGAAGATCTTGTATTTTTGAGGAACAGTGGCCTGAGAAATCAGCCACGTTTTGTTTCCACTATAGAACTTGGTCATCACAAATTTTCCACAATATCAAGAAGACAGCACTAATTCTTACAACTGAACACATTGAAAGTTAACTGTGAGCGTAAAAGCAGAGACCTACATTCAAGACCTTCTGGCTGGGAACACTTGTGCAGAGCCCATGGGAGATGCTGCAGAGCAGAGAGAAAAGTGCTGTCTTTGCACATGTTTGTGTGCATATGCATGCATGCATGTGTGCATTTATGTGTGTATTTGGCCTGCCACTGTTTGTGGACTCTCTTTTTCTCATAGGGCAAAGCAAATCAATCTACAATTCCATTCACAGCAAGTGCATTAAAACGGACAATCTCTGTTAGTCTACCTTGACTATTGGTTTTAATAATAAAAACCTCATGTGGCAGGAGCTATACAATCAGCTTTCCAAAGAAAACATTTTTTGAGGTTTAGTTACTTGAGTAACCCAAGTATGTGTTTGCCCCAAATGAGCAGAATGAATCTTCTGGGCCATGGGCCATTTTCTGTTTCTGGGCTAATAGATCCTGCAAAATATTCAGACAGCTAAAACAGATGATAACCAGATCTGGGAGTGTTCACACCCTTCAACAGAGGTGGTGTTCTTAGATGGTGAAAGATTGTGAGCTACCGTTAAAGTGTGGAAGTCTAGCCATCTGTCAGACAGTGGGAGCCATGTTATTGAGAAGTTCTGAAATATAAGAACATTTAACAACTTCATTAAAATTCCATTGATCATAAAAATTGACAAAACTTTACATAAAAATCATAATAGAGGAAAGGTATTCTACTGGACATTGCTTTCTAGGTGAGATGATAAAAATTAGAGTATTTTCATGCTTTTAAAGTTAAAATTTTCTCCTATGACATCTTGGAAATGTTAATTTAGTGCTACAAAATAAACTCATTAATAGAAACGTATTGTACACTCTTAGATGAAAGAATTCTTTAAGTCAAAAGAGGAAGGCAAGCATTACATGAGCCAGACAACAGCCTAATGGAGTCTTCATGGGCAAACCACGTTCAGTGGAACAGTAAAAGAGGCTTCTATGATCAGTAATTTGGTCAGGTGAGCTTCACTTGATTTGTTTTGTTTGTCACACTGATCTGTAAATTCATAGAGAAAGACTAGTGACACACAACGAAGACTTCACCTCAATGAGAGGATGGGAGAAACAAAGAGCTGTCACACTGAGGGACCTCTTTACCATGTTCATTTGTGTAGAGATAAATTGCTTACACAAAGCCACATTGTCTTACAGAGTGGGTTGTAAAAGAACACAGGACTTTAGTGCACAGAAACAGTGTTGCAGGCAAGATCTACTCTGAGATTCTGAGGCACTGCCAATTCCAGATTTGTTTGTTCTCAAGTAGAGTCAGACAAGTCAGGTTCCCTACTGAGGGGAGTTTATGAACAGAAATAGTTATAAGCAGAGAATTTAGTTGAGTGTAAAATATCTAGAGGTCATATGTGTGTCTGGGCATCATAAAACCGAAGAGAAACCAGGTTGAGATAAAGTGCCAAGAGTGGGAAATCCTGCTGCCCAGTCTTCGTCAGGAGAGACCCTGGGTAGGGAGAAAGCCCATGAGTTACAAAGAACTCAGTTCAGCTGGAATCAGATCTCTCACCTGCCTGCCTCCATTCTGCTCTGTGTGGACCAGAAGTTAATGAAACTCTGAGCCCAACTGTCCCATTTGTGAAATTTAGCTAAAAGTCCCTGTTTTGTAGTCTTCTCGGGAGATGACTTAAGGGCACTGCACAGACAATCAAGCAAGAGTGGGCAGGATGGGGCATGAATTATTGTTAGAAGGGAGTGGGAAATGATTGGGAATCAGTGAAGAGTTTCAAGTGACGTTCTGGAACTTAGGGGAATGTGGAGAACCTGAGTTGTGAGAACTACATGAATATAGTCTATTCAGAAAGTAAGTAGGTGTTACTATTCCCAATTGAGACAATGGACACAGGCATTCTCACAGCTCTGACTGAGGTGAAGTTACTTATTCCTTTATAGATCCAGATCTAACAACTGTTTTTAAAAACAAAAGTATACTTTAACCCTAAATGGGACTTTTGCATCAAACTATAGGCACACATTTCAACACACATTAAAAATGATTCAAAATGATATCTTCCTTTATGCATCTCTAAAACTAACTGCTGTTTTAAAAAGGGAAACAATAGTTTACAAAATCTTGTTAGGTAATAGTCAAATTGGCTACCTCCATCAAATCTACCCAAGATTTCTTTATGGGCCATTGATTCAATATTTCAGCAATTATTTATTCTATTTCTGTTATAGCAGCATTAATTACTGTTATAATAATAAAATCAGAAAAATTATAAATTCTTAGTATATATCAGGCATAAATGCTTGAAATGTAGTGTCACATTCCACTCTCCCAACATCTCTGTGAGGCAGATGTTGCCCCAGGTGCATGCCCAGGTGAGGAGGCAGACATGCCCATGTGAGGAAAAGGAGCTTAGAGAGGTTAAAAGTCAGGTCATAGTCAGGACCTAAAAAGACAGAGACAGGAGACATTGTGTCTTGCAGAGCACTCAAAGCAAGGGCTAGGCTACCACTAGGGCCTTTGTACCAATGACTTTTCTTCACCAACCAGGAAAACAGGCAGATTTAACCCCTGTCACTTCAGGAGGCTAAACCAGCAGAAGGATTTGGCATAATTTTCATTTTTACAGCTGCTGGGGCTTATACAGTTGGTATGAGGCTCTGTGCCATAGAGTGTTCAGCTAGTGCAGAGAATGTTATCAAAACAGAAGCACAGGGCTGAGTGAGACCTCTGCACTTACAGCCTCCACTCAGCTTGCAGCAGTTTATAGAGAGTGCTTAGCTTTCAAGAATGTCTCCCTGTTTATGGGGATCAGATGGGAGCCACGATTCTGCACCTTAGTCATCAACTTTCAAGCAGAGAAATATCTTCCTCAAGGTGTGGAGTGTGCTCTCCTGATGAGCCACAGAGGTCCCAAGAGTCTTCTTTTAGCTCATTAGCTGTGGCATCAGAGTGAGCCTGGGAGGGTTAAGGGCTGCATTTATCATCAAAGTCACCGAGGGACCATGGGATTGGCTGTGGCAGAGGGACAGTTTTGATTGTATATAAAACAGGGTGAAGATAAGTTCAAACAGACAGACATTTCAGACAGTTGTGAGGAAAACAAGACATGGTGCTAAAACAGGATATTTTTCCCTTATTAAATGTATTTGTTTTTGTCCAGGACAAGAAGAAATCTTAATTAAGAAAGCACAGAGAGCCAGTGAGCCACTGGAAATGAACCTTTCTGTGGACTATGCTAATTATTGTTCACTACATACATGGCCTGGTACCAGATTCTCTGGTACCTTCATGTCTACTTATTTTAGGTCCTATTTTGATCTTAGGATGTTATTTTATGCTTATACTCTGATGTAGTGGTGGTGGTGGTGGTGGTGGTGTGAGTGTGTGTGCACGTACGCTATCTTTTGGACTGTGGAGAGATAACACGACTGAGCTACAGACACAAGGCAGAAATTAATCCTTTTGGTTGCCATGGTTTCACTGAAAGATCTGATTGCTGTTCACCGTAGTGCTGAGGCGGTGGGATGAAGAGTCTGCCGCTCTGCCACAGGCGAGGTTAGTACGGATAAAACCACAGAAGAAGGCTCTAAGCTGGACGCAGAAGACAGAACAACCATCAGGACCCAGTGTGAGCTCTGGGTTTCCCCTTTACACATTGGTCTGCAGAACATCAGCGGGCTTGACAGCAGCTTTGCACTTGAGAGAAATGCATGAGTGATGAGAGAAATGCATGAGTGATCCACATTCGAGTGGCATAGCTGACGCTGATGGCGAGAGTGTCTTTCCAGTACAGACTGCAGTTTCCAGGCAGCCGGGAGACATAGCTTTTGTCTCTGGAACTCTAAGGGTGCCATACCATGCTGGCTCTGGGTTGCACTGTTCTGGTATGTCAGTATTAGGTTGTAATAGCTGGCCTACCTACTTCTCCGGGTGGCTTTGTTTCCAGCTCAAGGAGATTAAGGATGGTCATTTGAGGGAAACTAACCTATAGCCAAGTCCCAGATCCAGTACAAAGAAGCCTCCACTGTAGGTTTGTGTATTTACAAGCACAGACGGAGGCACTTTCCTCTTTTCCTCAATGGGGAAATAAACAAGAGTGGACACAAGCCATATTGTGCATTGCCTGCAAATAGCTATGCTGTTATATTTGCCAGTTTATGCGTTTACGTTCCCTGTGTGCCCATGTTAGTATGCACGTGTGTGTGTGTGTGTGTGTGTGTGTGTGTGTGTGTGTGCACGCGCGCGTGCACATGTGCATGAGTGCATGCAGGTGTACGTGTAGGGAGGGAACTTTGGGATTGATATCAGTGTCTTCCCCAACTGTGTTCCACCATATGGACTGAAGCAAGGTCTCTCACTGCACTTATAGCTTGTTACTTCAGCTCCTAGGGAGTCAATTTGCTGTGTCAGTACCTGTCTCTGTCTCCAGAGTGATGGGGTTATAGGCAGTTGCTGCAGCCATCTGGATTTTATGTACATGGTGGGGATCTGAACTCATGTGGCCCTCATGCTTGCTGAGCCATCTCTCCAGCCTCAGCCCATTATTTTTAAAATTCGAATGACAACAAATGGTTTTAAAATCATTGTAGCACTATTAACACTTCATGTTGTTGCAAGTGACTAGCACACAAATTCAACCTTAGGAACTCTTTTTTCTCAAGAAAACAACTTCTATTAATGAAAGACAAAGCATGCTCTAAATGTCTACAAAGTAACAAAGTCTCTGTGTTACCCTCAGCTGCACTCAGCCACCAGAGTTCCATTATAGCTTCACACACACACACACACACACACACACACACACACACACACACACACAGAGTCACATGCACACACACTCACATGCATACAAATGCACACACACAGTCTCATGCACACACGTACACACACACACACACACACACACACACACACACACACACACACACACACGGGGTTTCCTGAGATTTAAAAGGGTTATTGACACTGAAATCAGCACAGAAAATTGGGTTGCAAAGGAATATAATTCCTTCTAATCTAGAGGAGATCTGAGAGAATTTTTTCCATAAAACTTATTTGACAATAGCTGTGGAAGCCAGCAAAAATCCTTCTGCAGACAGGCCTTGCAGCGACAGAGCTCAGCTAAAGCCCTGCACACCCAGCAGGGTCCTTATCACACATCGCTGCCTGCCGAGTTCAGGCTGTCCTGGGCACCGAATCCTCTCCCTGTGTTTGTCTCTGACGTGTAATAACCTCTAGTGTTTGTGGTGTGTACTAATGAACAAAGGCTGCAGATGGAGCCAGATAGCAGTCATCCGCTCACACAGGAGACCTGACCTGGCACACGGAATTCTGAAATCTTATGTAGGCGCTGACCCAGCTCCCTTTGTGGTGACTGGTTTGTCAGTACTTGGTGTTGTACTCCATGTGTAGGAAGACACAACCTCAGAGGGAAATGTTCTCCCCACTGCACCACACTGTGTGCTATTACAGAGCAAACTGAACCTTGGTGGAATTAAAAACTGTTCTTGATGCCATGTCAGCCTTATCTATTCAGACTTCCTCCTACTCACATCTTCCCTTCTGGGCTGTCACTAGGTAGAAGACAATAGCGATTGCAATCTTTGGTACACAATATACATGCAATCCATTACATTAACTATCTTGGAAGTGTCTATCATGTACCAGGGACTGTACTCAGATCTTGACAGAGATTATCTTGGTTTTACAACCACCTTATAAGGTAAGATGTTATTTTTTCCTGATTTGCAACCAGGTAAACTGAAGTTCAGAGGAGTTTAATCTACACAGTGTCACCACTGTGGCCTAAAGTAAGCAGACTGGGTGTGTTTTTTCTTTCTTCTTTATGTACATGACAAAACAGAGTTCAAAGCACATGTGACTTGGCCAAGTATGCTAAGCAAGTGAGCATGCAAGACACACGTATACACAGACACATCCATGCAACACACCAGGAAAGCAGCTGAATCACAGACACATACAGGTACTCGGTGAATGAGGACACATAGGTTTTAAATGAGGGGTGCTTGCACAGTACTCACTCCAAAGCCTAATTGTGCAGCCTCCCTCCTAGCATTAATTTTATTTTCTACCACCTTTGGCCTATAGACACATTTGGATCAGAGCTGATGTTAATATAGCAAATTACATACTATTAAGTGGTTCAGGAAAAAAATAAACATTAGGAAAATATCATTTACTTATAAGATATATGGTTGAAATATTTAGTGACAAGAAAGGATAAGAGAGTCTATGGTGGGGGAAAGTGTGATGAGTTTCCAGTCTGGGCAGAAACTGTACCTATAAAGTTGGCTTAATAGTTGTAGCCTCATCAGGTACGGCCACTAGGAAAAGGGGATCATACATATTCACTGAGGTAAAGAACCCACTTTTAGGGGTCATAGACACCAAACTTAGTCTGTATCATGATGTCTTTCGAGACTTGAGTTTGAGCCCAAAATCTACATATGAAATTGGGTATGATGGTGCATACTTGCAACCCCAGTGCCAGGGTCATTGGGTCAACCTATCAGGGAGTTCCAGGCTTGAGAGATACCCTGTCTAAGAAACAATCAAGGCTGATACAGAAAAAGATGGGAGGAGGGAATGGTAGGATATAAGTGATCTGACATGGTGGATATAAGAAGGCAGGGTTTTTAGGGAAGCAGGAGAGAGGTAAATGCAGGAGGAACCAGTGGATAAAATAACAGTAAGGACATCTGGGAAAGCCACAAGGAATCATACTATTAGTTATTAGCAAAAAGAAAAAAAACAACAATATGAACCAACAACAGCAACAAAATCAACCCTACAGTACATGCAATTTCATATATAAATGTATTTTTATAGTTTAATGAATTGTTCTCATCTGGGCCCACAGTATTCCCCACAAGAGCCAACACCACCTAACAAAACCACAATATCAGACAGGAGAAGCCCTCTTTTGAGTTTGTTGGTCAGAGCTGTCCAAGAGACCCTAAAAACATACAGCCAATTGCTGTTGCCCTTGGTTACTGCTCAGTGGCAGAAGGTAAATCACTATTGCCGAAGACAGCATCTGTTTTGGAAACAAGGTCCAGAAGCCCCTGAGGTGATCTGACCTGAATTCCCTCTTCCAAAGGAGTAGCTTTCATAGTACTAGAAAGCTCCATGCAAGGTGTCATAGAATTGAGGCAACCCCAGTTCTGCCAGTCCACGATGGCCATAAACAGAATCAATGACCAGCATGGTACAATGACTTAAAGGTTCAGTATTGGCACTCATACCTTGGTGGGTAACCAAATGCTCTCTAATTAGATTGACTGCTCACTCAACAAGAGAAAAACCACATCTAGTACACAAAAATCTAGCCAACTACTCAGTATTAAAGAAGTCAAGGTTATCAGAGGGCAATCTACAACCACTAATTTACTAAGCTAGCATAATACCTGACAACAATCTATAAACGTTTGTCATTATACCAACTGATAATTATAGTCCTCACCACTCAGCAAGAAAACTTATCTTTGCAACAGAAACCACCACAGAAAGCTATAGCCAATCAAAATGCATCCAGTCCCAATGGATATACATACAAAACATTCCCATACCTACGGTCCAGGGAACATTGTGGAAGAGGGGGCAGAAAGATTGTAAAAATCAGAGGATCAGGGGGTTTGCTGTAAGACTGTATTTCCTACAAACATCAGTAGCTACATACATAAAGTCTCAGCAGTGTGTTAATCCAAACTGAGCTAAACAAGAACAACAATAGGCATGGCAAAGTGGATGGAGGAAAGCCCAGAAGGCTGCGTCACTACACAAAGAACCAGGCAACTGAGGAAAAGCTGGGAGCGAGAGAGGTAGTCATTCCCAAGGAAGAGCATACTAATTGATCATTCAGTGCCAAATTATCAGGCCTGGAAACACACATACAATTAAAGTCTTACAGATTGAACAAGTTATATTTAGAAATGCATATGCATATACATTTATACTTATATACACTCAATAACAGCTATTAAGAAGAAGAGGCCATGAATTTGAAGGAGAGAGAGAGAGTGTGTGTGTGTGTGTATAGATGGGTTGGGAGAGAGAAAAGGGAAAGGAGAAATGTTGTAATTAAATTATAATAAAAAACCAGAGGAAAACAATCAAGGTGGACAGTTCCTGAAGAAAGACACTGAGATTAATTTTTGGCTGCCACATGCACATAAACCTACATGCCTGGACATGTATACACACAAGCCCCTGTGCGCACACATACCCTTGCACACACATGAGTGTTTGCATGCCTGCACGGGTGCAAACACACACACACACACACACACACACACACACACACACACACACACACAGCTTTTGAGTTCTTATAAGACTTAAGATCTCACAGTATTCTGAACACTACACCCAATTCACCCAATTGCCCTCAGGTCCCAGGAGTTTAATTTTGTGTGCATAAGAAAAGCCTGCTTCTCTGAAATATGTACTTTGGGTAAGAATAAATCATAACTGATATTTTCCTCCAGTAAATTGTTTCTGGGATGATTAAAGGTCTTGGACTTTATGGCTTCTTCTGAAAGGATCCAGACCAAGGAAAAAGTAGATGCCCTGCGTTTGACAGAGCTTGGCTCCCTGGGGTACAGCTTACCTAAGACCCTTGTGTCTCCCTTGTGTCACTACAATAGCTCTGCTATCAGGGCATGTTTATGGTCAGCTTTGTTCCTCCCTCACATTATCTGCCTCTTCTCTGTTATAACAAAGCATGTTATAATTAACCGAAGGAGAATGGGAAAAAATACCGTATGGCCAGAGTAGCAATTATGTTGGATAGATGTTACTACTAGAGTCTGCACAGTAAACACTGATTCAATCAGGGTCTTTACTTTTAAAAAGCTCTTAAGAGAAGCTCACATATGTCTACATGGTGGCACACACATGTTCCTGCTCATCTAGTAAGTAGTAGTATTGCTGTGTCCCAGGAATATTTTAGTCCCTGAAAATGAGACTGTAAACAAAACAAAACAAAACACAAAAAACTAAGTTCCTGACTTTGTGAAACTTAAATTTTGTGTGAAAGAGAATAATAAAAAGCCATAGTGATTTCCATGTTGCATAACATGTGAGTGTGATTTCAGGTACACCAAACAAGCTCACCTTCCACGCTGCTGGAGAGGTGCGTGCACAGTGTGCAGGTGCAGCACAAGTGAAAGAGAGCACACTACCCGGATTGTCATTAGAGGTTTTCCAGAGTCAGTGGGTCAGTGAGTCACTAGAGTCCTGGAGAACTGGGAGGAACCAATGGCATCATGGATGGATGATGGGGATGTCCTTCTGTATATATGTTTCTCTTGTTGATTGATGAATAAAACACTGATTGGACAATAGCCAGGCAGGAAACATAGGTGGGGCAACTAGACCAAGAGAAGGCTGGGGAGAGAGAGGCAGAGAGGGGCGTCTGAGAGGGCCAAAGGAGTAACATGCCTGATTACAGGTAAGCCACAGCCTTGTGGCAATATATAGATTAATAGAAATGGGTTAATAATTAAGACAGAGCTAGCTGGTAAGAATCCCTAGTCAACAGTTTTATATTTAATATAGTGTCCCTGTGTTTATTTGGGGCAAATTGGCTGCAGGACCAGGCTGGAAAGAAACTCCAGAGAGAGATGGTGAGCTCATTGGCTTTGGTGTTTACCAAGGGAACTTGGCTCTAGTTGACTGCTCATAGTGAGGGCAATGGTGATGAGTAGTACCCTGCATATGTGTTCCCTTTCTCTCTATTGCCACCAGCTCGGTGTTTCCCATTCATTTCTGTGGCTTTCTGAATGTGAGAGATGTAACTGCATCTACCTAAGCCTCACTATTATAATTTGTCAGAGGAATTGGTGGGATCAGAAAAGCCTCTAAAATACCTTTGTCACATCACTGATCAAACAGCATGTTGCCTCCTGCTTCTCAGGGCCCCATACCCCCCAGAGCTCTTAACAGTGCAGAATAGCCAAAGGCCAACTTATCAGAAGGATTGAGTGACACCCAACCAAAATGAGTCTGCCTTCTGCTGTCTCACATTGTTCAAGTACAGATACTATGATCCAGGAGGGTCAGTTTGGAAAAGTTTCCCTGACCTGTGTCCTCTTACCCTGAAGTGCCCTGAAGGATGACAATCATGTCGCTGATTTTCTGTTTTCACTGGCACCTTTCTCTTTATGGAGATCGGAGGAGGTTTCTTATGTGGTTCTCTAGCACAGTGTTGGGTTGATGGGCTATTCTCCCCTCAAATGTGCAGTGAATAGGAACAGAGACCCAAATTCTCCGTGACCATGCAGCACACCCATCCCCGGTAGTCACCCTATTGCTTGGGGACTTTGTTGCTTTCTAACTAAGCCAAGAGAACAGCTGTCCTTGGCAGACTAGCTTCCAGCATGCTGTGCCATGGCCCCATTGCTTCAAAAAGAGCCTCAGGAGGCCTGGAGTGGTGCAAACCTGCCAGCCAGCCTGTCCTGTTCCCATGACTCCTCCTGGACTCTTCCCTTCTCCTCTTGGCTCACTGACACTGCCCATGATGGAGCCGAACTTTCCTGTTCTGAACCTGTGTCCTTGTATCCTGTCTTCAGTAAGAAAGTTCGTTGACCAGCCTCACACTGGCCAAGGACTAGGCTTGCTTTTCACAGTGGAAAAGGTGTCTGTGTTGTTGGCTAAATTTTGATTTACAGCACTAGGGGGTATGGCCCATGATGGCAGGAAGACACTGTACTAGGAGCCAGAGGTGGATTTGGCATTCACAGCCCAGAAGCAGAGACCACTTGAGTCCTTGTGCTCAGCCCAGTGGCATCTTTTTTTTTATTAAGTCGGGAACACAATGCAATGTTTTTTTTATTAAGTCGGTAACCACATGTAGGGTGGTTCTTCACACTGTAACCAGTCCAATCTAGATAATTCCTTACAGACCTGCCCAGGAACTTATGTCTACGGTGATTCTAAATCCAATTAAGTTGACAGTCAAGATTAGCCACGCACCACCATAAGACAATACCTCATCACGGGACCCCAAAACAAGATCAACCTACCATGATCTAGAACTTCCAAAAATGTGAGCCAAAATAAGCTCTTTTCTTTGAAAGATAATTAGATCTCCAGCATTTGTTGTTGTAGAAACCTAATGACACACATACTAACAACATGTTTGAAAATCCTTATCTCATTTCCATTTATAAAATGAGATTTCAGTACATAGGTGTCTGTATAGTTATCTACCTATCTAGAATCACTTTAAACAAAATTATAGATGTCATATTATATATGAAATTTGAGTGTACATCTGTCCAAAAATTGCAGACCTGCTGTGCAGCCAACTATCAACGTTGCACCTAACATAATAAACAATAATTTCCTGATTTATAATACTAGTATATATTGTTTGTCCCCTAATTATATTTTATTGATTTTTTTTAAAACAGGGCAATCCTGTATTTTTAGTGGCTGGCATAAGCATTTAGTATCTCTTGGACATAGCCTAGTTTAGCTTGTTTTTCACAGCGTATTTTGCACTCTATCAGGTAGATCCGGAATCTGAAATATCACTTAGGCTTGTGTGAGTATATATAAATTCACAAACAAAACGGGGTGGATCTGCCAAGAAGGAATAACAAGAAAAGGGGCTGGAATTCACAACATCTCAATCTGAGGAACTGATTCTTTCAAAATCTTCAGCCAGGGAAGATTACATTGATCATAAAACAAAAATGCTAACACGTGGTACTCAACACTTCTTAACACTACATGAGTGATCCTGATTGGATGTTAAGAAAAACAGGAACATCATGGCTGCTTTAAAAAATTTTTCCTCTTGTTTCGATGCCCCACCCCCATCCAGGATTCAATTAGTTCAATTCAGTCAGCTCCAGGCAGACTCCACAACCTAGACTCGGGGCCTCCTCAGGTTAACACAACTGTCCTGAAGGTGCTCTGAGATATGCTGTAGAAGCAACAGGAGAAGAGAGATGTCATGGTTGCAGTATGAAAAGGGGTGGAACAAATGCTGCACAGTTAAAAGTAACCCCCACTATAGTCCAAACACGGATGATTCTTAAAATGCTTATGTATTACTCATTCTGAGCATTTATCATTATTCCTTGGTCATCTAAAGTTCTACATTCCAAGTGGTGCCTGGAGATGGCTGCACATTCAGCCTGTTACAGGGGAACTGGATCTAGGTCACAAAGGAAAGATAAAAAAATTGGTATAACGTAGTGTGTGTGTGTGTGTGTGTGTGTGTGTGTGTGTGTGTGTGTGTGCTGTGTATTTGTGTGTATATGTGTGTGAGTGTGTGTGTATGTGTGTGTGCTCTGTGTGTAGGTGTATGTGTGTGTGTGTGTGTGTGTGTGTGTGTGTGCTCTGTGTGTGTGTGCTCTGTGGGTATATGTGTGTCTGTATATGTGTGTGTGCTCTGTGTGTGTGTGCCATCTCTGTGTGTATGTGTGTGTTATGTGTCTCTGTATGTTATGTGTGTGTGTGTGTGTGTGTGTGTGTGTGTGCTGTGTGTGTGCTGTGTGTGTGTGCTGTGTGTGTGTATGTGTGTGTCTGTGTACATGTGGAGGATAGAGGTCAATGGTGGGTGTTATTTCTCACCACCTGTGTTTTTGTTTTTGTTTTGTTTGTTTTTTGAGACAGGGGTTTTCATTGGTACTAAATTGGCCAATCAACCTTGCCTGGCTTGCAAGCTCCAGGGACCCCCACATCTTTTGTGCTATGCTATAATCCTCATGTCTTGCTCTTTAACGTGGGAGTAAGTGATCACACTCAGGTCCTCATGTCTTCATAGCCAGCACTTTTCCAGCTGAGCCAGCATCCCAGCCTGTCACCTTGTTTTCATGAGTCACCCACTGCCTTCCCTCTGTATGCTTCTCCTCCCCTCTCTTCCTGGTCTCTCCATCTCCTCCCTTCCTCTCTCTTAATTTCCTTCTCTTATTCTCTCTTGTCTTTATTTACTTCTTCAGTAATATTCTTAGAACCTTATTTTTGTTTAAAATTACATGTGGTTTGAGATGTTTTGCAGACATTCTTTCATGATGAATCTGCCTGTGATCCCATTCTATGTGGAGGAGATGAGTGGCATGGAGCAGGTGAACACAGACCTTGGAGAAAATACCTGAGCTGTGTCTATGATCAGATCCCAGCATCTACTGATCTTGGTAGTGCATATCTGTCATCCCAGCACTGGGTGGATGGAGAGAGATTGCCTACAGTGCACCGGACAGAATAGCCAATTGGGTTCTGGGTTTATTGAGAGACCTTGACTCAAAAGATAATGTGCAGGACAGTAGTGGGAGAATCCTAAAGTTGAGTTTTGGCCTCCACATGCATGTACAGACATGTGCACTCCTCACCTTTGCACATAAGTGTATATGAATACATAGATTACATGTACATACATACCACACAAGAGAAAACTAATCCAGCTCAGACAAAGGGGAGACAGTGGACAGACACCACTTTGCCTCAAAAGTCTTAGTTTCCATGGCAGCCTTTTTCCAGCATGGGTCCCAGTGACCGTGATTCTTGCTATTCACGATGGTGTAATAGTTTTGGTGTATTTGGTCTACAGGACAAAGATCATGGCTTGTTACTCTTCTGGGGTAAAAGAGACATTACAGTCTCTTCTGTCTTGTTGTCCCACCCTTCAATCACTCCCTAAAGCAGTATATTGGCAAAAGGCACCCAATGGACAGCTTTATCCATTATGGAAGTGTGTCCTCCAGACTTGTCAATCATTTTACAACTCCAGCCATAGCTGTTATAGTGATTGGAGCTGTTTGTGTAAGACCCTGCTCCAGAGCCACCCAAGTGAGTACTTCTAGAATTGTGACCTAAGATCCATGACTATGGTTTGAAACTACCGGGCTTGAGAAAATCTAGCATGCAGCACAACAGGAAGAACAGGGGCTAAAGAGATGGCTTAGCCATAGGTTATTGCTGTGTAAACCCGAGGGCCTGAGTTCAACACCCAGCACCCACATCCAAAGCTAGATATGGCAGTATATCTCTGTAAGTCTAGAACAGGAGAGGTAGGGATAGGAGGATCTCTGGGGCTTGGTGACAGCTAGCCTTGCCAAACTGGTGAGCTTTGAAAGGTTCAGGACACCTAATGTTGACCTCTGGCTTTCATGTACATTATGTATACATGTGTACACAAACCTACATTAACACATGCACACACAGACATGTACACATGCATGCATAAACAAACATATGCATACTCAGACATGCACACATGCATGCACAAAACAATAATAGCCCCACCACAAATACATTTCAATATCTCTTTCCTGGAGTTGGGACTGCCTTTATGGACACCACTGGTTTCTCCACAGCAGTGGCTTCTCTGAGCAGTGGCATTCTGTGGCCCTATGCCTGACACTTCACTGCTGTAGTTCATGGTCCAAGTGCCACAGTGTGTAGAGCATTGCGTTGTGAGGGCTTAGGGATTCAGTTTCCAAGCCGCACATTATGCCCTGTATATCTCAACTTTCAAGTGAAGACGACAGCTTTTCAGGGATAGGGCTCCAGTCTGGATCTGACTTCAGCTTTCTGTCTCTGTTGTAAAGGCATCTTACATTCTTGGATATTTTTGACGTTTGAATCATGTGTCAAGATGTTGTTGATTCTAGTGATGGCAACGCTTCCCCTCATATGCAGAGCAGATTGTTAAACATGCCCAGGCTGGGTGCTCCCTTCATTCTGCTGTTCCCGATTTTATTGTCACTTCAGAAATAAACCACAACATATAAAGGCGCCCTGAGAAGGCAGCTTTAAGAGCCCTGGGGTAGAGCTAAAAGCGGCTCCTTGATTTTATGTTTGAGCATCTGGTGCTTACATCAGCTACCACTTGTTTTCAAATATATATTATTTGCGACTCTTGTTGAGCTGAATAACATGAGCCCCCTTCGGTACAGCAAATATTGTCAACGTACAGTGATTTAAATAAAAGAAGTAGCTAGTCATTTCATATGAGACTGCAGATCTAAAGTAGAAAGCTTGTGTGTGCCCAGAGCAGGGGAGCAAGGACACTGAAAGGAGCACCCAAACCTATGCTCTGACACAAGACAGGAGTTAAGTCCTCTTAGAGAAGGCACCACATCTGAAGCCAAGGCTAGCATTTGTGGAGCACTTACTGCATCCTAGGCCTTGATCTCAAACACTTCAGTCTATATTACAATTATTAGACAGAAAGGATCCCAAAAATTTCAGGAATTAACCGAGCAGACATTTAGTTGTTTAGGTATTGCCAGACATAAATGTTGTCATACACAGAGGCACCCTTTCAGAGGCCACATAGGCCAAGTTGCTATTGTCTGCTGTGGAAGATGTTGAGTTCCTGTCTTGTGTGGGAGAGTAAGAGGCCTATGCTATGGATCTTTCCTGCTTCTGTCTACAAAGCCTGTATGTCAGAATTGTCCAAAGCATCACTGGTCAAAAGAGGCCACCGGATCTTGCCTAAAATCTTCCTCAGAGCCTGGAAGATAAGAGCAACCAGAGGATGGAGAGTTTGTAGAATTCTTTTAATAGACTCATTTGTGAGTGCTGATCTGGTGGGCAGAGATAAAATGAGTTCTCAAGGCTATTGCCGTGGTTTGGTATGATTTGCCCCACAGGCTCACGGGTTTGAACACTTGGTCTCCAGCTGGGACTCTTCTTTGGGGTGCAGTGGAGCCTGAGGTGGTGATTTCTGTTGGAAGAAGTGGGTCACTTGGGGGTTCCTGATCTGCTCAGATGTGACCAGTCATCGATAGAGCTCCAGGCTTTCCCAGCCAGAAATTATTTTATTCCTTTAAATCATAAACCAAAACAAACCTCTCTTCTCCTAAGCTGCTACTGTTGGGTGTTTGGTCAAAGCAAGAAGAGTAACTAACACCCGTGTTTAACTGACATGTGCTAGAACTGTATTACATTAAGACACGAAGCTGACTGGACTGTGGCTCAGCAGTTACAAGTGTGGGCGGCTCTGGCAGATGATCCGAGTTCAGTTCCTGGCATCTACATCAGGTGTCTGGTTCATAAAAAACCTGTCACTCCAGCTCCAGGGCATCTGATGGCCTCTTCTGGCCTTGATAGGCATCTGCACACATGTTCACAAACCCACATAAGCATGCTTGCCTTTTCCATGCATGCGCGCGCTCGCACACACACACACACACACACACACACACACACACACACACACACACACACACTAATAAGTTATATCTTTAAAAGTTTCCAAGTCCTGTGTTCTCCCATCCCCTGACTGATTGTTTGTTATGAATTGTTTTGGTTGGTTTTTGAAATTATGGGTTCCCATGACATTTCAAACATACATATTATATTCTGTTCGTTTTCTTTTGGTACCTGATGGGGGAAGTCCTTCTGTGTATGTTTATCTTATTGGTTGTTGAATAAAGCACTGTTGGCCAATAGGGAGCAAGATAGGTGGGACTAGGAATAGAGGAGGATTCTGGGAAATGTAGTAAAGAGAATTCTTGTGATCCAGGCAGGAAGTGACATAGCAGGCAGACTCAGAATATAAGCAGGGACAAGCAGGAAATTGCTCTCTGCTATTCCTCTTCCTCCCTCTCTCTTCTCTGGGAGCCACCATCTGAGCCCGACAAGAAAGGACACTTGCCGCCAACGTCCTCGATCAGATAAGTCTTTATAAAATATATAGATTAATAGTTATGGTTGATACTTAAGACAGAGATAGCAGATAAATCCTAGTCATTGGCCAGCAGCATCGCACCTAATATAAGTCTCTGTGTGTTACTTGGGGCCCTAACATGGCAGCGGGCAGAACTCAGGTGGCTGGCAAAAAGATTTATCGTTACAGGTACCCACTGCCCAGTTCCTCCTTCCTCATCCTGCCCTTAAATCATCCCTTTTTTACAAGCTCTTAAGAGCATGCAGGGCACAGAATCCCTGATTTCTGGCATGTGGTGGGACCCAAAGTATCTACTGTGCCTGAATACATGCTCTCTCAGAGTTTCTCATTTACTTATTTCACAGCCCTCACTGAATGAGGACAGGAACATTTGACTACCACAGGAAGCACCAGATCCTAAGGTGGTGCCTGGACCTTGTCAAGTGTTTGGTGAATTTGGCTGAAGTTTACTGGCTGGCTGCTGCCCCTTTGTAGTGTTATTACATAGTACCTTGTATAGCAGGGCCCAGGGTACGTACACAGTCTCTTTGTGGACAGCCAGGGTGTTTTAGTGACACACATTTCATTTCCCACTTACAGGGTACAACAGTAAAGCCAACCTGTGTGAGTGTCATTTTCTGCTTATGAATGCAGAGACACGGTGACACACGCATCTGCACTGTCCCAGACAGGATGACCATCTCAGCCTGAACTACACATGAGTGGCATTTGGAGCCTCCATGCTCAATGCTGCTGAGTTTATCCATCTGTGACATTTTCAGTCCTTTCACTGACAAGCTACCTTGCAGCCTTGCACAGACCTTTTCATTTGTGTTAATATATATGGGACATAATATTTTAAACATGAAGTTAAAGCATCCCCTGTCCTCCTAAGTCCTGGTGTGGTCTCTTCCTAGAGACACCATGCCTGCAAAGAAACATTTCCAATTTCTTGTTGCTTCGTATTTCAATTATCTACCTGGCCTTTCCCTATTTACTCCTGTGGACTTTATCGAACCTGACTCTGTAGGCAGAAGGGTTGTGACCACAGGTAGGGGCTATCCACACCGAAGTCCAGACTGAGACACACAATGTACAATGTCTTACCCCTTTCTGTGAAGGAGTCTCCACCACCCAGCTTCTCAGATGCAGTGTAGACCACGTGTAAGGGATGCCTGCTCACGTCCTAATTTCTCCATCACAGAATTCTGGCTACAGAGCAGCAAATTGCTTGTTGGAAAGGACTGGTGATGTTGGTTCTTCATGGGATATGGAATTGTGCCATCTGAAGCTGAGCTGTGCCTGTTGGCCTGTCTCAGAGAGACAGGACCTCTCTCTGAGCATGACATGAGACAGTGACATCTTGGGCATTTATTCTGTCCCAAAGCCCAGTGTTATATGGGAATCTACTGTCATCACCGTTGTGCTCTGCATTTCATACCCTGAAGGAGTATGAAATTTCATACCTTGCACACATATTGTTTACAGGTTCTTCAATAAATAATATTGCACTTCCCACCAGCACTGCCAGCAGAAACCTTTACCTTGAAAGAGACACTTTAAGCATCATTCTTTTATAATATGCAAATGTTACTCCATTTATTGATAGGTACACATGTATGTGCACACATGTTCCTGGAGTATAGGCATGCATATAAAAACCAGTTTAGGCAGTTTTGGTGTGGTAAACAAGAGAAAGAGTGTAAGTCAGGCACTCTAGGGTCTTGCCTTCCTGCCCAGTTTTGTTCAGGTTCTTAACCAAATGACTTTATACAGCCAGCTATTGAAAGTTATTCAGGGAAAAAACATGATTGTTGAATAAAACTTCCCATACCACTAATCAGTCAGAGCACTCATTACCACTGGACTTTAAGCAGGCTCTTCAACTGATTTGAATTTTTGTTACTTTAACTTTGAGTGCATGTGTGCTGTGTATGGTTGTGGTGTGTGCACACATGCATGTGTAAGGACAGAGGTCAACACTGGGACATCTTCACCAGTCATTATTCATTTCCTTTTGGAGGAGGAGTTTCTCACTGAGTCTGGGTCTCACCCATTCAGCTAGGTTGGCCAGTGAGCTCCAGCCACCCACCTGTCCGTGCTGCCCCTATGGACTTGATTTCATACCTGATCTAAATTTCATCAGCTAGCTTTGGATGTTTCCATCAAGCTCTCTTCTAAGAAGACACATTGATACCAAAAGGATTTAGACCTGGAAGGACCCGTTTCCGCAAGAGAACAAGTGTGCAAACATTATTTGCTGCCTTCTTGAGAATCTAGCATGCATCCACAAAAACCCTGGCTGCAGACACCTTCAGGTCTTCTCCTCGGCATCTGCCATTGGGGCAACTGCATTGGTAGCAAGACTCGTAGGCCATGTTGAAGGCATCTGTCAATGTCTAATGACTTTCCATATCTGGCCAAATCCTTGCCTACTTTCACCATGCGTTCTGTGAGGTCAGCTTAACCAGAATGTCCCTGGCCCAGCTGCTTTCCCCTGATAATTTCCAGCCATTACTAAGATGCTCCACTTAAATACCCATGAGTCCTTGCTGTGCTCAGCAGTCACGCAGTTTCTTACTGAGGTCCTTACAACATTGCCTGAACGAAATCTGTTTTCATTGCTTCAGCAACTGCCGGCTCTGTTTTTTCTCCCTTTGATGTATACGTAAGCAAAAATACATTTTGCTTTACAGCAAATTCTTGGGAGAATTCAGCATCAAAGCCCCCAAATCTCTTCACACAGCAGACTCACATTGTCAGGAAGAGGCAGTTCACTGCATTTGACCTGAATATGGAATATGCATTGGCCTTTCCATTCTTAGGTTTGTATGACACAAAATTTTATTTACTATATATATATATATATATATTTCCCAGATGAGAATCATATCAGCCAGCCTAAACTTCATGTACTTACATACAATGTGATTTCTTTCTTGCTTTTCCACCTATTATTAAAATTCTATTTGTACATACTTTCTAGAAATAAGATTGTATTAAGGATTTTTTTTCCATGGTATATATTCATCAACTTATGTGCCAGAGCATGTTAACTTATAATTTTTACTTATTATCCTTAGGATGACCAGTCACATTTCTCTGTTTTTCTGTCTTTAAATAATAAGGCTATTTAAAGCATATTTGAATGAATAATTAATCACCTAGCCTGGAATCTGTCTGGTACCAAAGTATTAATGCCCGAATTAATTTTCAGCTTATAACTGTTTTCATTTACACCTACTTCCTTGGTAGTTATTTAAGGCAATTTCATACTCCCTGTCTGGGGCTTATATGTTAATGTATTTCATTTTAATGAACACTTTTAAGCTGCAGAAGTAGGCCAGACGCTACCAGAATGTGTCCTAAGCAGGGAATCTGACTTAAAGATAAACCCTTTAGATGAAAGTTCTCAAAAGGAATGACACAATGGAGATATTTTAAATTAGTAGTTGAGACATTACTCATCTGAAATAGATTGCTGTCAGAGCCTCCATCTATTTCTTGGAATTAAACATAGGTGAGGATTGTGTCTCTTTATACCAGAGACTCTGACATCACTCAAGCAGTCTGTAAAAACAAAAACCACATTTTCCAAGTTAATGATCTTCAAAACACCCTTTAAACTGAACTTGCAGTTTATCTGAGTGTATAGTTAGGTTCAGTGTATAGTTAGCATCTTAATGCACTTAACATATTAAAGTGTACTTAATTAGTACAAAAAGGCATTCTGTATTGAGAAGGCTTCCTTTTATTAATATTGAGTATCTTTATTTTAGTTTGGTTTAATGGTTAGTGAGGCTGGCAGAGAAGACACTTCTCTGTACACCTTCTCAGCACCCTACATGAAAGCTCATTGAGGGTTAATAAAAACATTCTTATTGTTTGACTTTCTTCTTTAAAGCCTTAGATTATATTAGGTACTAGGGAAATATAACTGGTTTGTTATAACATAAATGACTTTAGTTAACCTTTTAGCCTTAAAGGAATTTCATTTTTCAGAATATAACTTTCCATTATTGAAAGGTTGTGCATTAAACAAGCATAAATGACACAAGTATCAAACAAGTGCTAATTGCATGTATTATATTGTTAATTAGACAACATTACTTTGGTAATGAAATACAACCACGATTAGGGTGCCATGTGAGTATAAAATTCAAACGATAGCATTACTCTCAAAGGTAATGACGACACTTAAACACCGGAAACGAGGTGCCCTGTTCACCTCAGGTAGCTTTTTATTGCTAGAGAGCACCTCCAGATGGAGCAAGAATTAGTCACAGGTGGTTTGAGGATGAGGAGTTTGTGACTAGATCATGCCTTGTGCTGAGTTTTCTCCCTGTATCCTCTTGCCCTGAAGTATGGAGGACCCAGCACCTGAGTCTCTGCTCCTGGACAGACATTACCATAGACCCCACTGTCCTCATGTTTACTTTTGTTAAGGATGTCTAGACAGTCTAGAAATAATACTTTGGGCCTGGTTTACACTTCTGCTTATTTGACAACTGACCATGACATGGAGCTCTTGGTTTCTTCTCCTCAGTTACACAAGGCTGCCAAGACTATGGATGGAGAACCTGCTAAAAGCCAGAATGGGG
Source organism: Cricetulus griseus (assembly GCF_003668045.3). Lineage (NCBI taxonomy): Eukaryota > Metazoa > Chordata > Mammalia > Rodentia > Cricetidae > Cricetulus > Cricetulus griseus. The sequence continues at coordinate 2,406,089 of NW_023276806.1, forward strand.
ACAATTTACACATTTCAAGGGGAGCTTTGGACTTGCAGGGTGCCTAACTAGGACTGCTACCAATGATCCCAGCACATTGTGGATGACATCAAACTGCAATGTCTACAGTTGTGCACTCCCAAGAAAGTAAAGTCCCGTGAACCCAAATGCTAAACAGAAACTTTCTCCCAGTGGAAAAGTCAAAGAGGCTTCATCCAAATACTCAGCTATCTTGCTTTCCTCCACTCCTGCCCAAGGTAAAAACATGAATGGGAATCTTTTCTCTCCAATAGTCAAGTAGCTGGCATCAGACATCCGGAATTTCGTTTCAGACTAAGTGGTAATGGCCACAGAAGCTCCATTTGGACACGTTTGCCACCCCCATCTCCCTGGTTACATATTGTTGATGGTTTACATAGTATTCCAGCCCCAGGCACTTTCAAAGCTGTCTAAGCAGACAGGCATTGTGAAGAGACAGGGTCTGATGGCTTTGTAGTGAACATTGACAATTGGGTGAATTGGCATACAGTTTGGAAGTTGATTGGCAATGCCTTCCTGGGTTGAGGTGTAGGAGGAGGCTGTCCCAATGTTGTTCTCTTTGCCTTGAGAGTCAGACTTCTCTCTGGACTTGGTTCCTGATACAATTTGTAACCTAAATCTAGACAACTAAAACACTGCTGCTTGTGGAGAACACAGGAAGATGACACAGATGTGGTCTCTGCTCTAAGGCATGAAGTGTGAATTTCTAAGCAATTGAAAAGACAAGGGAAAGATGTCCTCCCCCTTGCCCATTACCACCTGTGGTCACAAGAGTGGGAGACCTGGCCCTGACCCCACTGGCAGCAGGCTCTGTACCCTGTCTAGCAGTACACAAGAGCTCACCCTTATCTCTCAATCTCAGGAGATGAGAGTATCTTCAAATATCTTTCTCTTTCACTGAGGCATTAGCAACAGACAGGCTTGAGGAAGGCAAGACATTTTTTGCTTTCCCCCTCCAGATAGTTGTGTTTTTATTTGATAACCTTCTTACCCATCAGCAGGAACTTAGAAAGATTTAAGTCCTAGAGAGGGTACACAGCTCAGTGGTAGAGTACTTGCCCATCATGTGTGATGCTTTGGATTCTATTCCTAACACTACCACATAAATAATTAAATAACAAACAAGTAAGAAAATATGAACATTGACAGTTAAGCAGTGACTAGGTCATGAAATATAAAAAAATTCTGGCATGCTTACCAAATATTATGAAGTATACTATTGAAATGTCTTTAAATGAAAATCAAATTTTTTGGATGAATTCTGAGAGCTTAGATGCATCAAGCTTTAGTGCATGCTGCAGCTCTGCACTGATGAGAGAGGTTTCTCTGTTGGGCTTCAGGTTTTGGAGCATAGAATTTACGTGGCTATGAATAATGCTGGTAAACCTTCCTACTATGAGTGTCTGTAGTCATGTGATCATTTCCCAATTAAAAGATTAACCAAGAAGTCCAAAGCATAGAAGACAGGTGTACTTAGTTTAGTCAGAGATGGAGAAGACATTCTGAAGGCTAGAAGAATTAGAACAATGTGACAGTTACATCATATAAGTTATGATTTACTTAGTAATGCCAGAAGCATTTGCTGTGACATTGTATATATCTTTATGTACATTTTATCCCATGTATACACACATTCTGATAAAGTGTGACTTACCATTCTGTCTGGATTCTGACAATGTTTTAAAGTGGGTTTTCATCCATTTCTTGCAAGCTCACAGATACATTCAAACTCACACACAATGACAAGTAGCCGAAACAAAGTACAGAGTCAGAGAAAGGGAGAGTGGCACTCCCAAGGTCAACCTTGTTGTGGAAGGAAGGGTGTGTTCCACTGTGAAAGCAGACATGACTGCTCAGTTCACTTGTCTTCTGTGTCGTGTGTGTGTGTGTGTGTGTGTGTGTGTGTGTGTGTGTGTGTGTGTACCTGTGTGTGTCTGTGCATATCTGTGTGTGTGTGTCTGTGTGTGTGTTTATCTGTGTGTCTGTCTCTGTGTGTATGTGTGTGTGTATGTGTGTGCATGTGTCTGTCTGTGTGTGTGTATGTGTGTATGACTGTGTGTGTCTCTCTTTCTCTTTGTGTGTATGCGTGGGTGCACGTGTGTGTGTGTCTGTGTGTGCGTGTGTGACTGCATATGGTGATAAGCACAACCAATAAGAAGGACCTCAAGACAGCAGATGTGCAAGAGAGCAGAATATGCGTGTCTTTTATTCTAATGAGCAAGATGTGAAGAGTGCAGCTAATTACAGAAAGGCTTTGCATTAGTAAAGCATGGTTTGGAATGGTTTGCACAGCATTCATTTTAAACACCCAGGAAAAAGGTTCCTGAACACCCTCAGAACACTCTGAAGTCTGGCAGTTTATAAAGAATTAGTCACTTAAGTGTAGTTCATTTTCCTTCAAGGACACAAATGCTTTTGGCAAGGATGTACATGAAGAATAACACAAGATAATCACAGGGATCGTGGGAAGCCAGGGAAATTCAGCTCAGCTCCAGACAAAATTAGCTTTGTGATGCATAGAGCGTGGAAAGGAGGGGTGTCAGGTGCAGAACAATTTCCAGATTACAGTAAAGGTCCCCCCCATGCATTCGAAGGAAATACTCAAAGAGAGGGAGAAATCCAAAGCTGGTACTTCTTATTTAGTCTATTGGGCTGAGTCAGGCTGATCATTTGACATGACATCAGACACCAACACCAGGGTGTTGGTTGGTGGGGTCATTCCTGGTATGACAGTGTTTCTGAGTACTTCAGCAGACACTGTCAAGAAAGGTATGTATGAACATTAGCCTATTTATAAATGTGCCCTCTCATCACTAGGCAGACATATTTGTATACATGTAAACTCATTTGGTTTCATAGATCTGTTTCCAATGCCAACCAAATTCCTCTTGGTTTCTTCTTCTTCCATTGCTTATTTATAGTTTTCAAAATAGTAGAAAAAAGTTCTACTATCACTTATACTATAGTTTGTTGCTCATTTGTTCAACCTAGAATATAGTTGATATTACTTTCAAGCTTGCTTTGGGGCTGGAGAAATGGCTCAGTGGTTAGGAGAACTGGCTGCACTTCTTGAGGACAGGGGTTTGATTCCCTGCATTCACATACATAGTGGCTCATCCGCCATTCTTAAGCCCTCTTCTGTCCTTTGTGGCCACTGCATTCACAATGGTGCACAGATGTACACACAGGCACTAACACATACACATAAAATAAAATAAATCTTTAAAAATTGCTAGCCAAAAGCCTATAAAAATAAATTACCAACTGTGGTGATTTTTTGTCTTCAGTTTGACAATATCAAACTTAAAGGCCAATTTCATCAAGTTGCTTAGATGAGCTCCCACCTTTTTAATCTTAGTGCTACACAGCTGGGCAAATTTATCAGGGTCTACATTCCACCCACGTTACTCTGAGATCCTGCTTGACTTTTAAAATTTGCAGGTGATAAAGTTCACCTTTCATGGCAGCTGTGTCAGTGGGGTTTGAAAATGCAGGGTCTTGTGTGTCCACCAGCAGACTAAAGAGTTGGTTGTTTACTTTTCAGCCAATGCTTGTGTGTGAGAGAGAGAAAGCAGACAGACCCACAACAGTGCCTAAAGGCTTCATCATAGTCTGAAAGAGTGAAGAATGTCAAGCATTGCAAGGGAACTCTGTTTTCTTAGTACTTACTGATCCCACAATTTTCAAAGTCTAATACCTCCCAAACACTACCAGCACACGTCAACACTAATTCACATTAAATAATAATATCAGCATTCTAGTGGAAAACCTCCAAAGAACCTAAATGTGTCTACTTCTTGATACTTAAAACAGTCACAAGACCTAGGGTTGGATTTACTTTACCAAGCTGTTGTTTTATCATCACCCCCTACACTGGCTAGTCTCTCAGGATTGTCAGTATTATCCTCCAACCAGCAGCACCACCTTCCCTTGAAGTCTGGTGTCCATGGTAATCACCTATGCAGTTATCAGCCTCGTGACTAAGGGTCTACGTTGTTGATGATGAAAATACAGCCACATCTATGTTTGAAAGTCATTACACATAAAATACCTATATAGTCTTTCAATCATAGCTACAGTGACATTAAAGGACACCAAAGGCTCTTACATTTAATCTCTCAAGGGAAAGATGAGGAAATTGGGCCTCAGGTCACGTCAAGGCTAAAAATTTAGTAAATAATAAGAGCTAGATTCAAACCCAATCTTCTCTCTCTAATCTCTTATTCTGCTCATCATGTATGCTGGGGCTTTCTGTGCTCTTGGGGGAAGAATACATTTATGACCTTTAAAATGTCCTAAGTGGTATCATTTTCCCATTATATTTCTTAGAAAATTTACTATCATTCTTTAAGAAAAAAGTACACCCACTCAGATACATAACTTCTCACACCTCCAGGCTTCAGATCTTTGCTATTAATTTAAGAACAAAGTCAACTTCATTCCATTAAACCACCCATTTATGGCTTTTGTTAATGTACTTAGTATTACATTTATCTCTCAAAACCAGTGTTCGTTGCATGAAGTCCTAACCCAGATCCTAACTTCACTAGCTGAGTGTGGACATGACAGGAAAAGAGTATGCTTAGAACCTAGCATCTCTCCTGGCATGGGGAAGTCTCTGGAGATTTGCTTTCTGCCCCCAAAATCTCCCAAATGCGGCACTTTAGTGAGGAATAGACTGGGATCTCCATTCTGTGTATAGTGCATGAGTCTGGGTGTGTCACTTAATGCTTTGTGGCTCCATATTGATGTAATGCAAAATACTACAGCCTATTTCAGAGACAGATTAGGGATTAAGTAGCAATACACACAATGTCTACAGTGTAGTCTGTCTCCATCCTGAAAGCATGCCTGAGGGCGGGGACTTACATCCTATTTTCCTGTTGGCCTTCAAGGGGATCAAAGGAGTTTTGCATGGTGCTGGGGTAACACGGGCCTTGAACATGCTGAGCAGACTTTCTACGGATGAGCTACATCCCAAGCTGATGCTACAAATTTTGACTCAGCATTAAAAAATTCTACATTCTCCTACAGTATAAGGCACAGCTGATGGGGAATGTACTTCTGTGTATGTTTATCTTATTGATTATTGAATAAAATACTGTTTGGCCAATGAGGCAGCAAGTTAGATGGGACTAGGAGTCAAAGAGGATTCTGGGAAATGTAGTAGAGAAGTGGTGATCCAGGCAGGAAGTGACATAGCAAGGAGACTCATATTTAACCAAGGAGAAATAGGAAGTGTTGCTTTTTTCCCCTCCGCTCCTGCTCCAGCGGCACAATGTGATCCACTGGCAAGGAGGGACGCCAATAAGGCGTCCGATAAGATTTATAATAGTTAAGACTGAGCTAACAGATGAGAATCCTAGTCATTGGCCAAGCAGCATTTGAACCTAATACAAGTCTCTCTGTCTATTCATTTGGGCCCTAACTCAGGCAGGCAGCTGGCGTAAAGCTCACACGTGGCGGTGGGGCTCGGCGGCTTTTGGCGGAAAGATTTATCATAACACACAGCCGTATCATCACACACTTCGGTTGCTTGGGATAGTCCTCATGTAAATTTACTTATATTGGGAGGGGGAGTCCACAGCATGATGCATTTGACTGTCAAAGAACAGGTTGCAGGATTTGGTTCTCTCCTTTAACCCTGTGAGTTCCGGGTCAGGTCTTCAGGCTTCCTGGCAAACACTTCTACACCCCGAGCCACCTCACTGGCCTCACATGAAATTCTTATACATTTTAATTAAAATAGAATTGTATCACATTCTCCCTTACCTCTCTACCTTGCCGCCCATCTCAGGTCCCCTCCTTCTAACAGTCGCATGCTGCCACTCTCAAACCAATGGCCTCCTTTCTTCATGTGTGACATGATAAACATGATTTACTCAATCTGTTTTTGTTGTTTGTGTATATGGCTTAAAGGCTGATCACTTTGCATTGTACAAACCAAGAAGGGAGCTCAGCCACAGGAGAGCACAAGTTTCCTCCTAGTAGAGTCACTTGTTACCTGTAGTTATTTTTCTGGGGTTAGGGCTACGAGATTTTTACCTTCCTCATAAAAATGTTGGATTCTCATTTCCTTCAACATTCTTCCAAGTCTGGATGATGAACTACAGGATAATGGAATTAAACGGGTGAGTTTTGAGCCTGAACTCACTAGCTCCCTTTGAATTTAACTCCTTAAAAGCAAATTTAAAAACCTTGATGTAAAGTTGTATGTATGCTCACATTTATACAATGCCAATCTTAAGCAAAACTTGGATAACTCTTATGCTTTGCTTCAGGAAAATTATACTGTTAGAGCAATGGTCATTTGGAACAGAAGCATTGAAGGCTGGAGCATGTTTGCATCATGATGCTTTGCACAACAGAAATCCCGGGAGCCTCGGCTCTGAACCTTGTGTTGCCTATCAGGCTGAAGCCCAGAGTTTCTAACATTAAACAGATGGCATTGGTGTACTTTTAGTTTCTGTTCTTCCCACATCAAGAGAAGGGGTGGGTAGTCAGTAAAGCATTCTTTTTAGGCCTTTCTTTCATGAACATGAATAAATATAGCACCGTGAATCACCCAGTGTAGGAGACTAATTGCATTCTTGTTAGAGTCTTTTAAACACATTAGTAATCATACTTTTGAATCTAAGCAGTTTGGCTCCATCTTTGAGGGCGTGTGTTTTGATCAGTTGCATTGCTGGATTATAAATGGAAGTGAAACAGAGGTGTGAGAATGAGCTAAAGACAGATTCTTGAGTTTCTTTGCATTCTTCTGCAGCTGAAAAGATCAGGTAGATGCCAAGGTTTGATTCATGTTATTAATAAACATCAGGCAGGATTTGGTAAGATAAAAAGAGTAATGGGTGACAGTAAAAGGAAACAATTTTTCAGTAGAACTTGCCCTGCTTGTCACCTTCCTGTCATTATCTTGACCCCCATTTCACAGTGTGAATTGCATGAGGCCATGGAGAGATCTTTTTTCTTTCTTCAAAATATTGTGCACACAGCACCATGTCACCTTGTGGCCTCCTTGGATATAAGGCAAGGACATCAAGTATATTGCAGCATTTACCATGAGCCCATCACAGACACAATGTCAAGTACCTGTCCTGCTGTGCTGACCCATAGTGAACTCTACTCCAGTACCCTGGCCTAGTGACCCACTGTCATCTCTACCCAGGCATCTTGTCCTACTGAAGCACAACCATCTCTGCTCCAGCATGCTGACCTTCCTATTGACCCACAGTGGTCTCTACCCCAGAACCCTGACCTTCCTACCGACCCATAGTAATCTGACCCACAATCATACTGACCCACAGCCATCTCTACTCCCGTACCCTGTCCTACTGACACAGAGTTGTCTCTACCCCAGAACCCTGACTTTCCTACCGACCCATAGCTTACTCACCCACAGGCTCTTCCATCCAAACTGCACTTATCTTTATGAAATGTATATTCCTTCCTGTATGTTGATTTACTCAAGCAGAAGCCAGACTGTGACTGTGGATTCTCATTTACTTTAAAAGTGGCTGTTGGGAATGACTTAATATGTAACTGAGTCACTTTATATTTTGCAGTTCAAGAAGGGCTTTCACTTCCCTTCTGTAAAGCTAGTTGCATCTGGACAAATACTGATTGCCTATTTGTAGCCAGATTGTTTTGTGGTGCCAATCAAAAATCTGTGGGTTCAACCACAAAATATACTTCTTGTTCATCAAGTCTAAGTATGTATGTGTGTGTCTAAGTATGCATGTGTGTGTCTAAGTATGCATGTGTGTGTCTAAGTATGCATGTGTGTGTGTCTAAGTATGCATGTGTGTGTATTTGCATGTATGTGTCTAAGTATGCATGTGTGTGTCTAAGTATGCATGTGTGTGTGTCTAAGTATGGATGTGTGTGTCTAAGTATGTATGTGTGTGTGTATTTGCATGAGTGTGTCTAAGTATGCATGTGTGTGTGTCTAAGTATGCATGTGTGTGTGTCTAAGTATGGATGTGTCTGTCTAAGTATGCATGTGTGTGTATTTGCATGTGTGTCTAAGTATGCATGTGTGTGTGTCTAAGTATGCATGTGTGTGTGTATTTGCATGTATGTGTCTAAGTATGCATGTGTGTGTGTCTAAGTATGCATGTGTGTTGTCTAAGTATGCATGTGTGTCTAAGTATGCATGTGTGTGTCTAAGTATGCATGTGTGTGTCTAAGTATGCATGTGTGTGTGTATTTGCATGTATGTGTCTAAGTATGCATGTGTGTGTGTCTAAGTATGCATGTGTGTTGTCTAAGTATGCATGTGTGTCTAAGTATGCATGTGTGTGTGTCTAAGTATGCATGTGTGTGTCTAAGTATGCATGTGTGTGTGTATTTGCATGTATGTGTCTAAGTATGCATGTGTGTGTGTCTAAGTATGCATGTGTGTTGTCTAAGTATGCATGTGTGTCTAAGTATGGATGTGTGTGTCTAAGTATGCATGTGTGTGTCTAAGTATGGATGTGTGTGTGTATTTGCATGTGTGTGTCTAAGTATGGATGTGTGTGTGTATTTGCATGTGTGTGTCTAAGTATGGATGTGTGTGTGTATTTGCATGCGTGTGTCTAAGTATGCATGTGTGTGTCTAAGTATGCATGTGTGTGTGTCTAAGTATGCATGTGTGTGTGTCTAAGTATGCATGTGTGTGTGTGTGTGTGTGTGTCTAAGTATGCATGTGTGTGTGTATTTGCATGTGTGCACATGTGCATTTGTTCTGGCACACATGCTGCTCACCTGCTCCACAGTGGAGCTCAGTCCTCAGCACTCATGCACCCGTAGATCACTGGTTAGGTGAAGTTTGTCAAGATTCTGGTCACTTTGCTCTGGACACACACAACCCTTTTCACACCCTTCTGACGGCTGAGGGGAAACCCAGCACACTGTGAGGAGTTCCGATGGCTTCTGCTGGAAGTGACATGTATCACTTCTGTCATTTCATGGGACAAACAAGTCCCATGACTACTGAGGTGGGAGGAGCCTGTGTTTGCAAGTGTGCAGAGATGTCCTCCTCCTCTTACAAGGAATTAAGTGATTCCTGCCAGGTAAGAGTCTCACATGGAACATATGTGTTTGTTTATGGGCACATGTGCTCCAAGCACTGCATTCACATGGAGATACCCTGGGGCTTTCCCTTCTACTCAGGTTCAGGAGGAGAGGATAGGTCGGAGAGAATCTACATCCCCAGAAATCCCTCTCTGCGGATCTCCTTTGGGAGCTGGTGGAGGGACGGCCTGTGTGTGAACTCACAGAGGATTATTGCCCGTCACTGTATTCAGCTTTGCACCTGGACTGGCTGTGCTGGATCAGAGAAAGCCTGTGAAATGTTTTGCAGAATAATGTCCTAAATGCCACATAATTTTAATTACAGACCAAATGCAAATGGATAATTTAAAATATGCTCCAAGGGATAGTAATTTATCAACAATTATTGATGGAGAGAAATGGTTGCTAGGTCTTTGCTATTATCTAGAAAAAGAGAAAAAGTAATTAAATTGTAGAAGATGGTAGCAGTAGAATTTTTGTTGTTACACGTTCTTTAAGGTTTAGCATGTGTGTGTTTGTATAGATGCACACAGAGGCCATATCCCCTGGAGCTAGAGTGGGGATGGATACTGATTTTGGGTCCTTTACAAGAGCAGCCAATGCCTTTAAACATTGAGTTCTCTCTCTCTTCTCTCTGTTGCTATATTTTCTTAATAGAGGAGAGTTTGAGACAAAGAGAAGATAATCTTACTGGAAAATGCCAGACTAGCATAAAAAGAAATGTAGAATTTAGTCAAAGTCTCTCAACCTGGCATTGATGGCTTAAAAAAGAAAAGGTCGTGGCCTGCATTAGATCCTGGAAATCAGAATTGACTCTTGCAGATTGTCATCAGACTGAGCGCTGTGGCATGAGAGCACATGCATGCACACATACACACATGCATGCACACACACATGCACACATCCCAGACACACATACATGAACACATATAGGCAGGTGTGCACACAAAGGCACACAAAGGCACACAAAGGCACACAAAGGCACACACACACACACACACACACACACACAATCAGCCAACCAATCAATAAATTTTAAAATTCTAAGGAGCAGCTCAATCAGCAGCTATTTGCATGATATTTTTATAATGTGAAAAAACAGTCCTGGGCCCTCTTCTCAAAGCAGCCAACAGCACTCCTACTGCCAGGAAACAGGCAGCATGAAGGAAGGAAGGCACAGGCACTCGAAGCTCCCGGAAGGATGCTGCACTTTTGCTCCTTTGAGTTTTACTGTGAGTTTTATCCACATACAGGGTTGGATCATATTTCTGCTACATTGTCACTTGACTTATTCCTTGGCTTGGGTTAACTGGAGAATTAATTCATATTCAGTAAAAAAGGGGGGAATAAAGAGCTGGAGTGTGTGCTTGTTCATGTGTCTCTGCTGTGGATGCAATCATTTAAGACTTTGGTAATTCATGTAGTTTCTTGTAAATAGACTCAGTGGTTTGAGGAATAAACCACTTGCTTCCACAGGGGAAGTAAGTGTGTATCCCTGTGGTTTCCCAAATTGTGTTGGTGTCTGTACAAAGCACAGGCTTTCTGCACGGGACACAACAGCAAGCTCGGGCATGCAGGCAGGACCCCGCAGAGTGGCCGCTAGCTAATGCTTAGGTCTCAGATTCTTCATCAGGTACAGAGCAGAGACAGAAGTGGCTGAGTTCAGCCGTGGGGCACTGGACATGACAGAGGACTTAAAAGTAACATTGGAAGCAGAAAATAATTCTGGTGTGAAGGAGCCATGTTAGGCTCAAAGGGGTAATGGTTTTGGGGTAGGAGACCCATCTTTAATGGCTTTATAAAGTTCTTCAAATAATTATGTTTATTTAGAAGGCTCTGTATCATCTTGCTGATCTGCTCCCACCTAGGTGGTAATTTATAAAAAATAGATGCTGGGGGTTCACTTTGTGTCTGGAACATAGAAGAGAAGGCAGTATGAGGAGAGCCATTGAGATAAGACTCATGCCAGCACCAGCCAAGGAGCACGGAAGGTTGCTGGTGATCCCCCATAAGCCAGGAGGCTTTGGTCCTGTTCTCCAGGGCTCAGAAAGGATCCAACTGTGCTTTCTAACACTGCCATTTAACTTTAATGTTTCTGCATTTTTATTATGCTATTTTACCATTTAAAAAAAGGGTTATCAACACAACAGAGCAGAATATTCTGCAAGTTTTTGTAGACACCATAAACTTGACACCAAGAAGGCAGCAACTGGTTTGATCCCTCTTAGCCTGCTTTTAAGAACCATGCTCTGATTGCTGTCCTGCATCACACTGCCCTGAAGGCCTTCTTGCTCCTTTCATGGGTTCCCACACACTCCCCTCCATGTTTTGTAAAGTGGACAACTGCTTGGAACAGACACCAGGGAGAGTATCACAGGCTGCATTCCACAAATCAAGACATAGTAGTGGGAAAACCAACAGGCACAGAAGGGCAGGGGTTCAGGAAATAGAAGTTGAGTGGGTGCTGGGGAGAAACAAGGAAAAAAGCAGGTTGGAGGCTTCTGTGTGGAGAGGATGGAGAGGTACCCTCAAAATATCTGCACCACAACACAAGCTAGGGGGTGGCACTCCACCAGCAGGAAGGAACCCCCCACTTCCTTTCTGATGACTCACGCTTGTTTCCAAAGAGGAATAACTATAATCACTCTTAAAACTTTAACCATGAGATGATCACTCTCACAGTGAGTATTTTTAGTTGACACACACACAGAAGACCATGATGAAGTAAGACATTAAAGGGATTAGCATCAGGGGGGTTGCCTTGGTTTCCAGGGCTGACAGAACAGAACTCCATAGACTCAACACATTATACAAGCAGCAGGGTCAACTTACCGCCAAACTACTAGGAGATGGGTGGGCAAGGACAGTTAGAGGACTTGTAAGGTTCATCTTGGCAGGTCATCGTGACTGTGGCAAGGACCCTTTTAAAGGGTCATGGATTCCATTTGGTATTTGGTTGCCTGCTGAAGGCCAGGAATCCTGATGTCTGTGCCTAGGAGTTGGAATCTTCACACATGAATTTCAGAGGGGTGTGAACATCACCTAAGTCTAGACTAAGTGTTTTGGTTCGTTGAGGACAACTGAAGGGAACTGAAGCACTTCTTGATTTTATTTAGGCAATGTAGACCCACACCCCCCCACCATCCTCCACTCTCTGTTCCTTCCCCCCTTTTATCTGTGCTTCTATCAAATTCCCAAACTATGGGCTTGAGATAAAACTGATTGAGTATCACAGAGTTTGGTGCAATTTCTGAAGTGTGTTTTTATAAAGTCTGCTTTGAATGTAGTTGCTGAGTTTTAGAAAAGTAGCTTGAGGGAAGATTGTTCCAAAAATAATATTTCTAGCAAAAGGCAGAAATGATACAGAAATTGATAAGCCTTCCTATTGCCTACACCTTAATCTAATGGTCTGCACTTCCTTTGAGCAGCTGAATTCTTCAGTAATAATGTTTATTTGTGACTGTTTTTCTGGTTTCATGATACTTAGAACAAATTTCAAGTAAACTATGCACTTTCCCTACTGTTACCTTGTTTTCACATGGTGGGAGTTTGCATATAATAGACATTATATGTATGTGTGCTTGTGTAGGTTTCCAGTGTTCTGTGTTCTGCTGCCTAGGTATTCCTGTTATTAATCATTTCACAATAAAGGGCATCAGCAATTTAAACATCCAATGCTTGCATCACTCTACATTTATATGTCAAAATCTAAAATCCCAATATCCCTATAGTAAGGGGTATGGCTTGAGGGAATGAGGTCAATAGCATGGAGCCTCAGGAATGTGACCAGTGCCTTCCTTGTCTTTGGAGTACTTCAGACCAAACCCAGGGACACGTGTACACCAGACAAGCACTCTATAGGCCTAGTGATGAAGATTTTTGTCTCTGTAGAAGACATCTTGGGGACTACTCTGTCTTTCTGGTGTGTGAGGGAGGACCCAGCCCCAAATCAAGAGTCTAAGCAAGCATGGGTGTCATCAGAATCCATCCGTGCAGCATTGCTGACCTGGACTTTTTTTGTTGATAGCATCTCAATGAAGGTAATAAATGTGTATAATATATAATTGCAAAGACTCATAAAATGATAGCATGCCATCCCACCTGTGCACCTGCACTGGATATCTAAAGAAGAGGTTTCTTCTCTTCACTATCAGATGAATTATTGATTTCTTTAGGTGTGAAAGAGGAGTCATTTTCTTTACTGGCCTATGAAATGGGCCTCTTTGAGGGAATATGCGTCTAAATCATTTCTGCTCAAAGTCCAGTCTGTTCTTCCATCATCCCGTTCTTTTACTCTAGACAGATAGTCTGGAGGCAATATCCTGAGAAAACTTGGGAAGTAGAAACAGACCTTGGACCCCCAGGGCCACCAGAGGGCCTTGGCAGTCATTGTGCCCCAGATGAGCAGACTCAGAATGTAACTAATTTGCTAATTAGTCATTTAATGCCTATTGAACTTACTAAGGATAGTTCCCAGACAAGTGTTAAACTTCATGGCAGTGGAGATATGACTCATTCATAATAAATATAAGAAACAATACATGTGTATACATATATAGCCAGTGTGCAAATATATACACAATGAGCACATGTTTACATGTGTGTATATGTATATTCTAATTATGAAAATATAGATACATGTAGTTATTTATCCACACAGGATACCTTTGTTAACTGTATTGTTAAAGGGTGATGTGCACATTTTAGAATTTTTGAGGAGTTAATGAATTACTTCATATAACAAAGGAATTGATTGGTGAAAAATGTCCAATGACCTAGTGGTGAGGGGAGAGGAAATGACACAGTGGGTGATTGATTCCCAGAAACCCCTTCAATCTGAAAAAGGCAGACAAAAGGCTTGTATGAATGGACATAGGTTTGGTGTCACTGGCGGGAGGGGGGGGCAGGTGAAATTTATTTCTGTTGTCAGGATAACTTAGCTTTTTTTTTTTTTTTGGTTTTTTGAGACAGGGTTTCTCTGTGTGGCTTTGGAGCCTATCCTGGCACTCGCTCTGTAGACCAGGCTGGCCTCGAACTCACAGAGATCCGCCTGCCTCTGCCTCCCGAGTGCTGGGATTAAAGGCGTGAGCCACCAACGCCCAGCAAGAGTTAACTTAGCATTTCTAATGCCTCATGAAGAACTTCACTAATGAAGTAGACTGTGATTTAAGGTAATTAGTGCTTATATATTGTAACAAAGTAAGCTGGCTTTCCTGGGTGACACATTGTTCTCTCCCTCATGGAATACAGAGATGTGACAACAAGTATATGGCACATTCTGGCTGTATTGATTCCAGTTATTAAGAAGGAAGAGCAGCACTTTCTTTGCACAAGACACAGAAGACGTCATTGCAGGGGAGGCCACTGAGGGCTCTCCCAGCAGGGATGCAAAAGGCTGACTTTACCCACATCTGACACAGAGGGAGTCAACAGTGGGGTTGTCCCTTGCACATTGCCATGGGGGTCTTTTCCAGTGGGAGAGCAGTGAGCATCACCTTCACCAAACAAGCTTCCACTTCATGCTCCTCCTGATGAGTTCCAGGAAATGGACAACTCCTCAAGAAGCAGGTGTGTGTGCGTGTGTGTGTGTGCATACACACTTGTGTGTGCGCACATGTAGCACATGTATGTGTGCACGTGTGTGTGTGTGTGTGTGTGTGCATACACACTTGTGTGTGCGCACATGTATGTGTGCATGTGTGCACGTGTGTGTGTGTGTGTGTGCATACACACTTGTGTGTGCGCACATGTATGTGTGCACGTGTGTGTGTGTGTATGTGTATACACACTTGTGTGTGTGCACATGTATGTGTGCACGTGTGTGTGTGTATGAGTGTGTGTGCACATCGAATCCATGTGCTTATGTGTTCCTTGTTCAAGTTCATGTACACATGTGTACTTGTGGAGGTTAGACTTCAGCCTCCAGCATGAAGGACTGATTCAACACCCAGAGCTCACTGCTGTGGTCACTGGAGATCTCTCTCTCTCCTCTCTCCTCTCTCCTCTCTCCTCTCCCTCTCCCTCTCCCTCTCCCTCTCCTCTCTCTCTCTCTCTCTCTCTCTCTCTCTCTCTCTCTCTCTCTCTCTCTCTCTCTCCAGAGATCATACTGCTGCTTCCATTCACCCCAGGGCAGAACAGAAGAAGAAGGTGGCTACCTACATTGTTGTGTATCCTAATAAATCCTTGATACCCTTTGAACGAGCTCTTGTGGATTTGCCTACAAACTGGAGTGGTGTTTAATATCCATGTGGCTTTAAATTAAATAAAACTACCTACATTTAAAAACTGGGAAATGACATGTAGCTATCTACTGGTAATTCAATAATCTTTTATTGCATAAAAATAATACAAAGACAGTATATAAACATATTTCTTATTTAAAAACACATAATTCTTGTGGTTAGTTTTTTTCTATTTTTTTACAGTAAAATATTTTAAAGGCACTTATAAACTCTGTTTATAGTAGTTATTTACTATTTTTAAAGGAAAACTCTCTGAGATCTTTGTGTATTGTTTTAGCCACTTCTTTTTAAAAAAAATATATGAAGATGTTACCGCTAAGTCTGATAAGTTAGTTATTGTGGGCCTCTAAGGAAAGTAACCTACACTTGTGATGACCGAAAAGAGTATTTGGACTACAGCTCTTTTCAAAACTCTTGTCATTATTCTTTTGTTGTCAGTGTGTTTATGTGATTTTCCCAGTTCTCTTTGCTTTACTACCTTAAGTTTTCCTTTCTTTTATTTTTTTATTTGAAAATAATTATTTTTTCATACAATATATTCTGTTCATGGTTTCTTCTTCCTCACCTTCACTCTACCTCTCTACCTCCTGACCCAGGCATCTTCATGCCCTCTTCTTTCCCTCGTTTTCATAATTTAGATAGACACTGTAAGGTGACGTCTATTGTCTATTTTCCACTTATTTATCTCTCTCTTTTTTTTTTTGTTTTTTGATGCTGGGGAAACATTCTGGGCAGGTATGTTCGCCAAATCACTAGACTGCAGTGATGGTGTGTCAAATAGTCAAAGAAGGCTTCCATTTTAGGCCATGTATTAAACTAGATGGATTATTGTGTTAAGGGCTCATATGTATTGGGGGAAATGATAGTAAGTAGGATACGTTCTGTGAACAGAATTTGTCATCGCATCTTTCTTGTTCATGAATATACTCTGAGGCAGACATGTAAAGTTTTCTGAGAGTGAAGTTGAGAGTGTGGTGCATTTGGTTGAGGAGGAAAGCAGTTAGGCAGTCTGGATCCCCAACTTTGTAATTCCCTGAGGCCTAAGTCTATCCATAGTTAATCATACTCTGAGCTGGTGTCATAATTTGGCATTCTGAAAAATAAAATTAAAAACTCCACAGGAGTTTCCTATATGATTGATCAATTGAGTCTGCCAAGATCCATTTTGAAGTGATTGTCTAAAACACACAAAACTACCAACAATGGTGAGTTTCAGAATCTGAAATGGGCACTCATTATGCACAGATGGCATAATGCATTTGTGTTTTCCAAGAGTCAATGGTGTGAAAACAGGGTACACTCTGCTGATTTGTCTACCTCCCAGCCAATTCTCACATGATACAAGACAGGGCAGGCAGATGACCCTCGCACACTGAGCAGCAGTGACATGTCTCAGCCACACTTTGGGGAGATACTTTTACAAATGAACTCTAGGGTTTGCCTTTCCCTTTTATATTTGAATATCAATCATTTCTGGGTTTCAACAGGCGTGATAGTAGCCCTACTGCAAGTTATTCTAACAGAGTTGAAAGCTCTCACAAGCCATGGACACATTTCTGACCTCTTCCACCTCCGTCCCTTACTCTTAATCACAGCTACAGAAAGTGCCCATTAGGCTCTTGACACGCAGCAAACTTCAACAAAGGTGAAGAGGCGCCTTTTGAGATCCTGAGAAATTCTAATTGTTCCTGGGGAAGAAGTCAGTAAACATCCAAAATGCTAGGCTCTGCTTGGATCCCTACCAGAGCGGCCTCTGCAGTGTGCAGTGCGAGGATCAGCTTGAAGCACACATATCTTAAGCATGCTGAACAGGAGGCAAAGCTTCCTCCATTGTACATTAACTCTTTCTCATGATTGAGAAAAGCAAATCCTTCAGAACTTTCTACTGGCAGGTGTTCCAAATTGATGCCAATCATATGCATTGATTTTTTATTTTCCAACACAGAACATGTGTGTTTGAGGTCAAACAGCTTTACATAGCAGGCTTTTGAGAGGATGGGTACTGAAATATATCTGTGTGTTCAAGCTTGTTTTGCAAATGCTAAGCACATTAAACTTCCTTAGTGTTGAAGTTATTGCCATGGAAACACTGCCAGTTAATAACTGTGCCTGACTTCTTGTATCGCTGTGTCAGATACTAGTCAATGAATAGAAATGGCACCTTTGTGTTGGCTGTGTTACATACACAGAGGGACCTGGGAGGAGAAACTAGTGCAAACCTGATAAAGAGTAACCACGTTTGTCTGTTTGCTGATACCATCTTAAAAGCAGTTTTCTATTACTGAGAAGCCTGGCAAAGAGAGTACCTTAGAGGAAGCCTCGGATGGCAATGTTCAGAGGCCATGTTATTACAAGGAAAAAAGGATTCCAGACAATTCTCAAGTCCTGGGGTCTCATTCTCCTATGTATAAAATCACATAGTGGTTTTGCCTCTGATTGAAGGACATTTGGGTGTGTTTCATTGGTTATGGAGCCAACTACAATGCAAGAGCAGCTGATGTCTTGGGTTCAAGTTCTGTCTCTTGAGAGACTGACCTCTCATGCTGAGTCCATAGACCAACTTCACACCATGGCATGACTTCATCTGCAGTTTCATTTTCCAGGAGTGAGCGGATGGTACTCATGTGTGCTTCACACTCTGGGGTGACATGCTCTAAATAATTACATCAGCGTTCTGGGGTTTCTCTGCAGGCAGGGCTAAGTCAGCTCACCATGGTCTCCCAAATCCTAGGGAGCAGACAAATAGTGGAGAACACAGAGGCTGAGCAAGCCTTCCTGAAGAGCCTGGCCGTGAGACTCAGTGTGGTTCTTGAACCTGCCGTGTCTCCTGCCACAGGATATGAAGGTTAGAGCCTGCAGCTCCCATGCAGAACTGCAGCATCAGTCTGCATTTTCCCACAGGCTCCAGTGAACTGGGGCAAACATGAGATCTTGATAACATAGCCACCATCTTCATCTGTTCTGACCACAGGTGGTCAGGGGCCACTCCTTCCTCTCTGACACTGCTAAATGGTTTATTGTCACTGATTTTGTTTGAAATGTCAAATATGAAAAGTAAATGCTGTTTTCCAGGCCATTTTCTTGTAGGATGTGGTAATATCCTGAAGACAAAGAGAAGTTCCTTGCTGTCACTCAGCCCTGGGTTTTCTAGATGCCGTGTCCCCTAACAGAAGCACCAGCCTTGCAGGGGGTCACCTAGGAAATCTTGCAACTCCTCTGGCATTTGAAACTAATGTAATAGGCTCATTGTACTGAAACTGCTTCTGCTTTTGCAGTGAGAAACTGTCCTGTGCCTTTGACCCAGGGGGTCTTGTGCTTTTTCAAGTACCTGTGGGGTTACCGTACTAGGACAGAGACTTTGCAGAGACCTGTGGTCTTCTTTAAATGTAGTTTATAAGAAACAAAGTGTTAGGAGAACCAAGTTCCTATCCAAGTTCTCCCACAGACGGGTTACAGCAAGAATGGCTGTTAATTCTCCCTGGAATGATTACATCACATCTAAACTGAAGGGAGGATATAAAGTTGGACTAGATAATGGGGTTTTATGGACAGTATCATGTGGGCAGCTTTCTTGTCTTACAAATCCTTTATTTTATCCCTTCTTCTAAGAGTCAGTATATTTTGTAAATACTGGCAATATAAATTTCATATTCTACTCAGCCTATGGGATTAGGAATCTTTTAGCACACTTTAATCATTTATTTTCCTTGACATGGTCCAATTTTATATCAAAGGATATGCATATGTTCTCTGTATGGGTGATGCCTTATTTAGTGAGGGTAATTTCTCACTAGATTCAAAATTCAGAACTAATTTTGAGTATCTCTAGGGTTAGTTCAATTTTGATAATTTTTAAGGTCCTGATATTTGGATAATTATATAACATAGACTTGTTTGGAAGATAAGCTGTGTCCTCTATTTACCATAAAACCTTTCTGAGATAAAGTTTACAGTATGGTATTTTTTTAAGAAGAAAGAAAAACAGAATTTCTAAGGTTGATGTGTGTTCCATGAGCTGTGTCACTTTCTGTGTCATGAGCTAAGAGCTGGCTGCTCTTCAGAGATATTTTCTGCTAAGCCAATGCTACTGCACTCTACAGGCTATGCTGATGGGGAGTCTGGTACTTTATATTTCAAAACAATCCAAAAGCTAATTATTTTGTCTCCACTGGTACAATGGAGAAATTTCTATAATACATAAACCCTCAGTGTAAAATAACACCAATATGTTTTTAGTGCATGCCTTTGAGCTTTAAGGGCACTGGGAAGAGCAAAGTCACCCTACCCCACCCCCATCCCATGATGTTTCGTTTTCTGTGGTTTCAGTCACCTCCCCCCCAGTCACCCATGGTATGAAAAGGAATTTCTAGAATGGAAAAATATCGGAAGAAACAACTCACACATTTTAAATTGTATATACTCGTAGGAGGATTATTTACATTGATATGACTTACATTTCTGTTCTAACTCTTCCCAGAGGAGTGTCCATATCATGTCGGACCCCCCAGCCACAAAGATTCTCTTGTCTTCCTGTGGCCTCTAGTTTAATTCATGATGGTTCTGAAGCACAGTATACGTGTTAGGGAGAAGGCACCAGGTGCTTCCATGAAGCTAAGCATGGCCATGCCATTGAAGACCAGAAACACATCCATGCTAATTGGAGAGTCCAGACTTTATGAAATATTTACAAAAGGAGGGATGGAGAGTTCCCCTCTCCCCTCTTTAGCAAGAAGCAAAGCCCAGATTGTTAGGGTCATCTTTGATCTTGGTGTGACCTTGGGAGAGATGTTTGACAATGGAATAGAGACATGGAGATGGGAACTACTGACTATGCTGTGATGTTATCCTGGCATTCAGCTGTAGACTTCCATGCATGAAGGCCACAGAGCTGTGTTTTCTTAGGTTGTTATTACTTTTGCATTTCGTGATTTTCTACTCTCCCTAACCTCAAGAAATACAGATGTTTTAGAAAACTTGTCTGAAACATTCTTCACTAATCTTTAACTTCTTTGTCAGTTCTTTCCTAGTCTCACAGGATTTTAGCACTAATGAATAAAAGTGATAAATTAGGTTTTTTGGGGAAAAAAATCTCTGTCCTTTTGCTTTGCTTTGATGGAATCTTAGTGGTAAAATAAAATATCCATAATAATTTGCCTTTATTCCTAGACCTTTGGTTTAGACATTGAAAGTCAAAAATCATTTTAAAGAAGACAAATGTTAGAATTTTAAGCTGTACAGGATCACCCACGAAGAAGCCTATGGCATGCGCACAACTTTTCTGAGAGCTGTGTCTGAACCCAGTCCTCAACTTAGCCCCTGTGGGGTGAGGTGTGTGAGTACCTCAGGAGGCACGAAAAGGGATGTTATCAGTGTTTGCAATGCTGCCATCAACATGGGGGACTTTAATACTTCAGTGCACTCTCACAAGCACATTCACACACATACTGTGAGGTTATTTCCCTTGGTGTGGTCATCTGTCCATTTTCCATATGACAGCATCTAAGCTTGTTACTCTGTTGCACTCTCCTCTATAAACAATACTTAGAAATACAATGTATTTTATCTCATACTGAATTCATCCACTGTGAAGCTGCAAGTGCTGCAATGCTGACTCACAGTGCTTGCTTAGAGCTCTTTGCCATTTGGATAAGCACTCTTTGAACTCCTGAAGCCATGGCTATCTGAAACCAGGGTGTGTCATGATATACTCTGTATCGCCTCATTCACTAACTGAGCTTAGATGGTAAAGCTGACTCTGCACCAGCTCACCCTAGGAGAGCTTTTACTTTCCCCACCTTTGTGTGTCCACACAGGCATCTGTGTTCAACTTACCAACAAAACAAAGCAAAAAGAAACAACACAACTGGCAGGGCAGTGGTGGCAAATGTCTTTAATCCCAGCACTCGGGAGGAAGAGGCAGCTGGATCTCTGTGAGTTCAAGACCAGCCTGGCCTTAAAGTGAGTTCCAGAACAGCCTCCAAAGCCACAGAGAAACTTTGTCTCAAAACCCCTTCCTGCTCCCCAAAAAGAAACAACACAACAAACACCCTTTGGCCAACTTAGAAGTCTCTCTTAGTCTGGATCTGATGGCTGTGTACACTAGGCCAGAGAATTCCTTGACTACAATAAACCATAACTAAATGATAAATTATCTCTATGGACTATTTTCTGAGAGACATAAATAACATTTATTAATAAGCCATATTCTTGTCATTATTAATCAGAGAATTCTTTAATCATCAGATAAGGTGTTATAAATCTACATATTGAGGTTCTCTCTTGATTCCTTTGGGGTCAAAAGTATTTAATTTTATTATATCACTCAGAGATGAAGACTTTTTGTGCTTAAGTGTCTCTGGAGGGCTTTTTGCCACATCCTATATAATTTGAAGACAAGAGAGAGTGACCCCAACAATTACAGTATGAATTAGTGACTAGATGAACAGTAGAGTACAAAAAAATTTGAAGAAGCATACATTAGTAAAAGGTTACATAGCTCATTAAGTAATGCAGCATTAATTAAATCACTCTTTGATCAGCATAAGAGTAATATAATTAATTTCACAAAAGATTGAAATGACTGTTCTGATTTAAGTAATAATCAATGAAGGCATACACACCTCTAGACCACTCCATGGCACATGTGAGAAAGAATTGCCAGAGTGGATTCTCTGCTGTGGAGTGTCACAACAGGAGACATCTTAAGAAGCAAAGTATTAGAATATTCTAGCAATTATATTTTGCTCTATGGCCACTCACAGTTTGAAAGCTCTTGATAGTATATGAATAGATGTTTGGGATGTGAACATTTTCATAACATTGTTAAAAGCATCATTGCCTCCCAAGGTCATTGACTGCCTTCCTTCCTCCTGGGGCTAAGGCCAATGTACATTTAGTGAGAACCCCGCTGTTCTCCAGCCCCATGGAGTTTCTGTCATTCACTCCTATAGAGGAAACTCACAATGACACTGGAATGGGGAAGGATATTTCTGGGCAAGACCCTGAAAACACAGGAAAAAAGGAAAAATAGAGAGATGGGGTTTTGTTAAACTAAGAAACTTCTGTCAGCCAAAGAAGCAACAGTCAGAATAAAGAGACAACCCACAAATGACTGTGTTTGAAAACTACACTGGTTACAAAAGGTTAGTAGCTAGACTACATAAGGAACTGGAAAGAAAGAAAACTCACAGAGTGGGAGAAAGTCTTTGCAAACCACACTTCTAACAAGAGGCCAACACTACAATGTATAAGGGACTGCCAGAACTTTACAAGCAGAAAAAAAAAAAAACAATGGTGGCATGTATTATTTTCAAAAGAAGACATCTATATGGCCAAGAGGAACATAGGAAAATACCCAACATCACTAACTGCAAGGGAAATGGAAATCAAAATACAATGATCCACAAGCCCCCTCAGTAAGAATAGGTATTGTCAAAGTGAGAAAGGTATTTCCAGAAGACAGTGTGTGTAAATGCCCTCACACACAGTGAGACGATAACTTAGTAGGGCCATGAAAAGACTAGTTAGTGACTTCATAGCTTCTTCTTGGGGAATGTATGAAGTCATAGATTCCATATCTAGAAACAGAGGGAGACAGGTATGGAAAAGAGAGAAAGAGGAGGGACACACATGCACACGCACACGCACACACACACACACACACACAAACACACACACACACACACAGAGAGAGAGAGAGAGAGAGAGAGAGAGAGAGAGAGAGAGAGCGAGAGAGAGCGAGAGAGAGAGAGCGCCATTCTGTGATCCAGGAGTCTCACACTCACTATGTGCCCATCCTAAGTGAACTGAACTGTTTTGCTGACTGCTGCTTAATCCCTTACAGCAAAGAAACAAATAGAAAATGCCCACCAACTGATAAACAGATCAGGAAAACATGTTTTATACATGCAACAGAATATTATTCAGCCATATAAAAGGTGGAATCTGTCATCTGTGCCCACATGGATGGACCTGGAAGTCATAATGCAGAGGATTTAGGAGTAAAGCAGTGGTCACCAGAGGGCTGGGAGAGTAAGTGGCACAGAATTCCAATGGTGGGTCTAAGTTACAGCCGAGGAGAAGCAAGGATTTATAGTCAGACCGTGGTGACAATGTGTGTATTCCAGGACACGAGGGCAAAGTACCTTCATCTTACCACTATGACAATGATGTGTGACTAGGGAGACAAATATGGGTAACCCAACTGAAACATCTCTGTTTCAAAATATGCTATGGTATTCTATAAACACACAAGATATTTTTATCAGATAAAAGACACAGCCTGGAGACATTGAAGCACACAATTAAAGCCTGTTTTGCTTTTTAAGAGTTAAGTGACTGTTCACTGTGACAATCTTATCAAATATTTGGGAAAGGAAGTGACTGAAGTGTTGTCATGGAACATGATTCTATGATTCTACAGAGATTCCTGGGAGAGTCTCCTGCTTCCATCACAATAAAAACAATTGCACTCTGCTTCCTGACCTGCAATGTGCTATAGTGTTTCCATTTCTGTAATAATTGCACTATCTTATTTTCCCACAAATATTATTTCTCCTAGATATTGATACATGCTTGGAAGGACTAGAAGTCATCTTCTCCAAGTCAGAAAATATTCTTTGGGGAAGAAAAAGTTTCATTCAATCAAAACAAACTTTAAAAATCTGGCAAACAAAATACCCTCTGGGCAACCAATTCCATGACTAAGTGAATGTTTTTGTTTTTTGTTTATTTTTTTTTTCGAAAAGTAAGTCTGATTTCCCCCCATGAACTTATGAGAAAACCTTCTAACACATTCGAAATAAAACTTAGTTGCTTCTCAAATTGGCCATTTGCACTCCAGGGCCAACACTGTGAAAATGCACGGATTGCTTGGGTAATTCAATTGCATGTGGGATCGATGCAGGTGTGAAGCTCCCTGGTCAAAGGTTGGCCCTTAGGCTGTAACTTAAATCAATTTGGGGTAAGTCAAGTTTGATTACATTTTCAGTGATGAAGCTTTCAAAAGCAATTTTGAGCTTGCCTATTCTGAAGCTGTTTGGTTCTGCCCCAAATCTACACTGTTCGTTACAGAGGCAGTTGTCTACCAGCCTGTCTTCTTTGGAGTTAATTGGGTCTTGGATTTGAGGTAAAATGAGGAAAAGTAAAACAATGGGAGAAATACAAAAAGTACTAAAATTTAAAAACAAACAAAAACCAAAATAGATGAGGCTTTACTAATATTATCAGAATGAAGGATATTTTCATCCTCACCCCAGCTTTTTTCTTTTTTTTTTCCATAATTTAAACAATGAGGAATAAAGTGAAGGAAAAAGAGAAGGAATGCAGTGACAGTGATACACAATGACTCACATCGATTTTGGCAAAGCAATCCCGCTTCTTTGGTTGTAGCTGGCAGGTGGTTCTGTGTAACTAACAGTGTCAGAGAGGGGTGTTGGCAGGTGCCCTGCTCACCAGACAGGGATAAAACCATCCAACATATTCTCCCAGGTAAGTGAAGCTTGTAAATCATGGCTCACATGTCCTAAAATTTTAAGTAAGCCAAATCTGTTTTAACTCAAACAATACTGGATGTGTAGCTTGAGATTAATTTGTGTGTGTGTGTGTGTGTGTGTGTGTGTGTGTGTGTGTGTGTGTGTTCATTTGTGTGCAGGTATCTGTGGAAGCCAGAAGAGGGCAGTGGAGCATCTGGGACTAGAGCTACAGGCTACTTACTGTGAGCTACCCCATTTTGGTGCTGGGAACCAAACTCCTCTGATGAACCAGCAACACTTTTGACAGCTGAGTTTCTGCCCTCTACACCGACAGCTATTTTTGTGCATTGCACAACACACATCCATCTATACACTGCAATACTCCTAAAGGATGAGTCTTAGAGGAAACACAAATGTCACTGGAGCTGATGATTCATAAAGCATTAGCCGGATTCCTGCCACTTTCCAAGAAATACATTGTTAGCTCTTCCTTTTAAAAGTTTCAGAAAACTGTAGTTCCCTTCGATGTGGCTGACATCGACCTGCTTGGCTCTGGCAGGAATCTCGGTCGGCCTCACTAATTAGACAGTTCCACATGTGTGCTAATTGGATTGTGTCTTTAACAAAATCAAAGGATGGAAGAGTATAAAGTGATCTAAAAACCATGTCTCTGAGCTAGGGGGTCGGTAGCTTTTTTGCATTAAAATCGTCAAATGTTGAGGCTTGCTTTCTCTTTTTTCTTTTATAGGTAAAATTGGAAAAAAAATCCAAGCCATATAAATGCTGGTCATAGCAAAGATGAAATGACATTTTTTTCTTTTGCTTGATATATCACATCCTACTGAACTACACATTGGGCAGGTAGCTAACATGTGTCTGTAGAGAAATTCCAATTGCACACTTTTGCATAAGGAACCTTCAGCCAGGCTGGCTAGACTCAGTGAGGAGCAGAGGTCCTCTGCTCCCACTCTGGCAGCTGTGGGTACTACAAATGAATTCACAGTGCTTTGCAGAAAGTGTGCCTCATGGGGTCACCCTCACCACTGCAGTAGTCCCCCCTTTTTGCCTTTATCTGGAAATTCAAGTGATCAAAAGAAAAAATAGAAAGCAAAGCCAATTTCACTCCACTCTGTCTGTTGAGGAATGTCTATCAATTATGTCTTATACTAACCAAAGTGGGGGTTTGGTTACAGTGGCACTGACATTGCTTTTTTTGGCATATATACCTGGGTCTCTTAATAGGGGGGGCACATTTCAATTTTTCAGAGAAATGGAAATATAGAGGTCCATGTTGATGAGCTGCTTGTCTGCTGCCTGCTTCATGTTGCCATGGTCTTTAGATCATGCTTAGGTCTGGTCACAGATGTAGGGAACACAGTGCATTAGTGGGTAGGGTGGGGTGATGCCCAGAGATCTCTCAGAAATAACAAGAAAGGAATCCAATGCCAGCATCCTCCAGAGGGACAGTTGGAAATGCTTGGCCTTGGGCAGAGTCAGGTCATGCATTGACTGCGGGCTCAGATGCTGCCATGGCTTCATTCTGCAAGAGGCCTCATAGCAGCAGCAATCATGTTCACAGGGCTGCATTTGGGTCTCATTTGTAGTACTAGGGTTGTGTAAAATAACATAGGAAACCATTAGGTCCAAAGAAGGTCTTTTCAGAGGCTTCAGGCCAGCAGGAAGGAAACTCTGAATGTGATGAAAACTTGCCAGGGAGCAGAATTCTCTGGAGAGGACAGAACATTGAGACCATTGCTGAAGCTGCCCTACAAACCCTGATACCACAAAATCTAACACATTCAAGTGTAAAATATTTTCAGTCAGCAAAAAATAGTTTTGAATTCACTGATAGTAATAGTAGAGAAAACATTAGTATAAATATACCTTTAAAATAACCAGTACAGTCTAGTCTTTGTCTATAATGTTCAGTGTCCATAGGACTTCAAGCATTAGGTCTGATGAAGGCTGAGATTCACATAGTCTTATTTTATAGATGAGGAGACTGAGACCACATAGGTGAGCCTAAAGACTTCTTTAATTTAGGGCAGGATATCAGTGATCTCAGTAATGGACCTCTGGGATCTGGGTATATGTTTTGGATACATTTTTACTTTTTATGGTCCTTAATTTTGATAAGCTTGCTGTCTTTCAAGATCCATTGGTGATAGTGCCAAATACCAAAGTTTATTCTCCCTCTCTCTCCTGACTCTTGGTCAGCATGTGCTCTGTTCAGCAGATTGAAATGCACTTGTCGAACAGCCTCTTAACCCAGGAGAAAGACAACAGTAGAGTAATTAATCTCCTACAGCCTCTCTAATCAACCTGTCCACTCCCCTCCTCTCATTACAAGTGAATGCTTATGTGCATGGCTGATTTAATTAATAATTCTAATAAGGATGGTATCATAATGGTACGCATCGATGCATTAAGAAACAAAGTAAAGAAGCAGCTTGTTTGCTTGGATACTCAGAGAGACAGAGATGCAGCCATTTGGTTTATGCAGACTTTAGTATGTTCAGGATCACCCTTCCACATTTGTATGATTTACAATGATGACGACGACGACGGGTGGGAAAGGAGGTAGATTCTCCACACACACTTACTTTGTAGTAGGTAGTGTGGGGGCTACTATGCGTGTTCTGCTTACTTTTACTACTTATTTTTGTGACATGTGGTGTGTGTGCATACACATGTATGTGCTTTGTGCAGGTTAGCATTTGACCTTGGGTGTCTTCCTTAGGTCCTCGTGTTTGCACATCAAGATTTAAGCCATTGAACCATCACTCAGACATACTCTATATGATTTTAGAATCCTGTATAAAAACAAAGTATTCTCCCCTTTTTCATAGGTGAGAGGTATAAAACTCAAAGATTGGGAGGACTGTCAAAAATCCTTCAGTTCAGATCTGCTTAATTCAGAGCTTTGGATGTTCACCTTGGAGAGTGGGTGAGCTTTGGATGCTTATTTTTAGTGAGCTCCGGCTCATCTCTTTGGTGTCCTCTTCCGTGAAGCCAAAGATTTGTTCTAGAACACAAAATTTGAAAATCGAATTCTTTGGAACTTTTGGCATTTTGGCAGGCTTCACTGTCACAGTGCAGTGTGATGGAAAGAGAGAATAAAAAGATCTCTCAGGTTTAATTCCACATCATCCAAACTAGCTCCGATTCTCCTTGTAAAAGACACTGAACACTGTGACCTGTCAGCCAAGTTGGACCATAAAGGAGATGATTGTCCCATAATTATATAACAGTGCCAAAGTCTAGTGACATCATGGCTGTCATGGAACCATCACAGTTGTGCTTCCTCACTGGCTTTTAGTAGTATGGATAGAAAGAACCCTGTTGCACAGTGGTATAAACATGTCATGGCATAATGACAAACACCATACAATCCTTGAGAATTTTAATGGTTGACTATGCTTCCTGCTCTTTCCCCTTTGAAAATGTAATGTGTGTTGGTGTTTTGCCTATATGTATGTCTATGCACCATGTTCATGCCTGGTGCCCACAGAGGTTGATGGTTGTGACTTGCCATGTGAATGCTAGGTCCTCTTTCAGGAACCGACAGTGTCTTTACCACTAAGTCATCTTCCAGTTCTTTCTATGCTTCTTAATCATTCTGCCTATTTAGGAAAAAATGACCTTACTGTGAAATATCCTGTAGTGTTATCCTGGCAGCAACCTTACATACATCTCACAATACTCTGTGTCTTGATGGCAGTCTTAATTTCTTCATTTTTCCTTTGCTAGATTTAACCTCACGCTTTGTTTCATTATAGTCCTAGGAACAACATGCTATATCACATATGTACTACATAGCCTAGGTGTGTGGCCGCTTATATGATTGATGCTTGTATGAATATAGACTGTGATGTTAGTGAATAATGATGAATTTCTCAGAATTTACCCCCATCGTCAAGTTATGTATTACTGGACATAGCAAGAGATTGAAGAAAGCTTCATTTGGGGAGAAGGAGGAATTCTCTTGCTTCACAAAATTGAATCTGTCATATCTGATCTTCCCTGTCTGCAGCTCTACAGTTCTACCACAAAGGGCTAAATTCTGGCTGCATCTGTGTTTGCTTTTGTGGGTGGCAATCTGGTAGCGGGGAGCACCCCAAGCTCAGGCAGTCTCTCCTATTGCATTGGCGCACAAGGGACCATCTTTTTGTGTGTGGTCTGGGGTGGCTGTATTTATCTATATTCTTGAGAACTCACCCAAGATCTAGACATCAGCTGGGGAAGGAAGGTCTTTTTGCTTTTTTTGTCCATTCCCACAAAGTTATGTGCACTCACTGTGTGCTGAACTTGCTGTAGGGACCCAGATAGTATGACATTGCAAAGACTCATATTGTTATATCACAGTCTGTGTACAAGCCTGTTCTAATTCTTGTCAACATTTATTTTGAGAACACCCAGGAAAGCCTTCCTATTAACATCTCAAAGCCACAAGGATAAAGGCCTTTGGGCTCACACATCACAGAGTGTCCTCAGTAGTCTCTAAGGGTAAACCAATGATGTCATCTCTCAGCAAAAATGAAATCCCACCCCTTTTAAGTTGTAGAAGCAAACTCAGTTTGGATCTAGAATATAAAACTTTCAAACTGGTGGTATTGTCATTGACTTCCAGGTGGGATCAGCCACCTATGTCAAGCTAAAATAATGGGAGCCCACAAGTAGCTTACTGGCATTTTGGGGACATTTTAAGCAAGTGGAGAGCTGAAGTATTATTTCCCAGTAAAGCATAATCTGAATTTGGCAAACGGGGCAACAAGAGCAGCTACCAGCATCAGTCTAGATCTGGTTGCCACACTCTGTATTCTCTCACCTTTATTACTTCTATAGAGAAGCTACCCACTGAGCTTTTCATTTCAAATGAAGACATTTCTCATCAAATTACATAGGCTGAGAAGCCATAATCTCTTAGAGGTTTTCTAAGAGGGTGAAAAAGCAATTCTTATGAAAGCATTTAATATTGGAAATTCACGATGGTCTCCAGCAGGGTAGTGAAGGTAGGGAAGAGTTTTGTTGAGTCCTTTGAGGTTTTAAATGTATAACGTTTTTGAAGAGAACACTATGTGTCTTTGAACAGATGTAGGCACATAGGCAAGAAGGCCCCACAATGTTGCCAGTACTTACTCTCCAGCAAAAGGTCCACAGGATACTTGGGAGTATATTTACAGGGTGGGTTCGCATCCACACACCATAGGGATGGCCCTCTCTAGTCTGTAGCTGCAAACTGTTACTTTTCAGGCTGGACTTGCCCCATGCATGTTCACACACTGGGCCTCAGGAGAAGGCTGCATTCATGTAAAGCCATGTTTCCTTCTGCAGTTTTCTTCTGTCTCAGTCAATTCTTTCCTCAATTTCTCTATAGATGCTGGATTTTTGCAAACACACACCCTGAAGTCAGCATATTGTTTTGGTGAAAGTAAGGGGCAAAATTCTTGCAGTGTGCAGTTCTCAAAGACAGGATGCTGGAGATGGAGTCCTCTCTCACACAGCAGCCAGCACTTGAGTGATGGGACCCATAGATGGCAGGGTGAGATCACTCAGTTTCCTTCCTTCAAGGAACAGACTCAGAGTAATTCTTGTGTTTCTCATAACAAAAAAAAACATGCAGTTTTGACTTCCAAAGTTTGTATTTAATAAGAAATTCTATTATGGATAGTTGTCACACTGTTATCCTTTATGAATCTTGTTAAAGAATGTCTTCCCTAAGCATTGAGTTTCACAGGGCTATATAACTCTCTCCCCTCCTCTCCTCTCCTCTCCTCTCCTCTCCTCTCCTCTCCTCTCCTCTCCTCTCCTCTCCTCTCCTCTCCTCTCCTCTCCTCCCCTCCCCTCTCTATTTGCAAGCCTTCTCACTGTCTTTCTACCATCTATTTTTCCTCTCACTTGACAAGGAGTACTCTTGTAGCAATTCAAGGTAATTTTATTGACAAAATTACTGAAATCTCTGCTTAAAATTATAGCTCCTTTTGCAATTGCAACCTAAAGCCTTGAGTGAAAGGGTTCTAAGGTGGTTACACGTGGAAACCAAAGCCCTTCTTTGTTTCTTCCAGAACTCAAATAGGAGGAAGAAGCAAGCCTCAAGTGGATGGGGGTGGTCTGCAGGAAACAGCACTGATGTATGGCTCGGAAACTCACTGAAGTCAGGGCAGCAGCTTTTCCAGTTGGGAAGTGACTGCCATGCACATGTACGCTAGACTGTTAGCTTAGGTAGACCAGATGCTCTGTGGAGCATCCAGAATGACAGCCCTGATTCTCCCTTACACAGCCTAGTTCCAAGAAAGTGTGGTGCTTGCCCATATTTCAACTTCCTCATTACTATTTAACCTCAGTCTACAGAAACTTGCCATCTACCCTCAGTTTTCTACAGAATTGTTCCAGAAATTTCCCTAACAGCAGTGGCTCATCATCAGCTTTCCTCTGGTCTAGTGGTAGAGGCCTTGGCTGCCCCCTGGCTTTCTATGATTCTCCTCTGCCTGGTGCCTCTCCTTGGTGTTCTCACTTCATGGAGATGTTTGGATATCTCTCCTTCATGTATTTCATTGTTCCTGTTTTATGAGCCATCTGACCTGTTCTTACCACTGAATTTTCATCCTATCCTGGTAACTTTCAGAGTGTCTCTTTCCTAAACTCTATGTCCAACTGCCTACAGGACATTGCCTCAAGTTAACATGTCTGAAAATGAACCCATCATCTTCCCAAGTGCTAAAGGTGACAGTCCTCTGTCAATGCTCTGCTTCTGGCTAATGTCATCCACACTAACACCAGGAGTCACCCAGAGTCCTGCTCCCCACCCCTTCTCATTCTCCGAAGATTTGGCCATTACCTCACATTATCTCTCAATCCTCACCTAGGCTACTCAACTCTTTTTGCACTATTTTTCTTTACCCATGTTATTTAGAACCCACACAGTCTAACGAAGTCTTTTGGTATCCAGATCTCATCATAGAATTCCTTTCTTAAAACTATTCAGTGACTCCAAGCATAAAGTTGAAACAACTGTTCAGACCTGTCCCAATACTTGACAATTTGTCCAGGCTTTCTTCACAATCTCATTTTTCTTACCCTTTACTGTAGCCCTAGGAAAGGACCAGCATGTGCTCTAGTGGGTCCGGTTGTTTCATTCTCTTCCACCATCACACGAACTGTTTCTACAGGACTCTCTCTTCATCTTTCATCATATGCCCTCACCCAAGACCTACCCAATTATGCACCCAGCTCTGGAAGCACAGACTCCTCCAGTGTGGCCTCTGGTCATGATGCTATCATTTGGGTCATTCATTGTACTCTATGCTCATGATTATTGTTGAGTAAACTTTTGAAAAATCTGCCTCTTTAGTTCTGCACCCCACTTTTTAATTTCATTGTTTGGTGTTTTGGTGGCTAGCTTCTTGAGTTCCTTATATATTTTGGAAATCAGTCCTCTGTCAGATATGGGATCGGTGAAGATCTTTTCCCATTCTGTGGGTGGTCGTTTTATCCTACTGACTGTTTCCTTTGCCTTGCAGAAGCTTCTCAGTTTCAGGAGGTCCCATTTATTAATTGCAGACCTCAGTGTCTGTGCTACTGGCGTAATGTTCAGGGTTAGGGGCTTTGAAGTGGCTCCGGAACTGGGCTGGAAACTCCACAACAATGAGGCAAGCTTATGAGTTAGAGTTAGGATATTATCTCAAGCCTGCTTTCCTCCACATTTCACCCAAAAGGATTTTATTTTTTTTTTTACCAGAGAAGCCCCCAGGCAAACAGTAGATAAACAGCCATCAGGTGAAGTCATTTATCCCCAGTATACCATAGTGTTCTTTCAGATGCATTGAACTAAGAGTTAGTGTATGTAATTATATGGTAACAATGACTAAGTTTACTGAATACCTCCTTTGTTCCAGGTAAAGGGACAGGTACATTGAACTCCTACCCTGTGAGGTGGGGACTACGATTACCCTCAATTTACAAGTGAGGATTTGAAACCCATGTATCTTACAAGAAGCCACACACAGCTAATATGCAGTGGAATTCAGATTCGAATAAGATGTTTGACTCCCATGATGTAAAGCATGCATACAATATTCACACATATTTTGTTTCTCCCTCCCTTCCCTCCTTATACATGACCATACCCCAGTGCACTGGCTCTTCGTTTACATAGTCTTATCTATGGCTCACTCTGAATTTACAGATTGTCCTGTATCTCTTTGATGATCTGGAAAAATGTGGGATTTTACAAGCCAAAAGTAGACTGAAATGGTCTCATGGGTCATCCTAAAGACTATAGACAATAACTGATCAAATCTATAAGGAAGAAAGTTATACATAGAGATTATTTTTAAACTATGTTTCCAGTGACCATAATCATTTTTCATTTTGTGGTGGTTTTAAGCTCCTAGATTTAGGTAATGAGGTAGAGTGACTCAGAGCTCAAATCTGAGGGTCAGACAGCAAGGACTCAAGCTTTAGCTTTATCATGGCTAAATCTGATGATCTTTGCTACCTAACATACTCTTTCTAAGTTTCCTTATCTGCAAAAGGGGGATTGGAGAACTCCATCTTTGAGTTGTGTGAAGATTAACTGGACAAATTCCTGTAAGAAATTAGGATAGAATCTGGTTTGGTGATATCTTGTGTGTACAAATAAAGCTTGCCTGAAGATCAGAGGGTGGAGCTAGACTCTAGCTAACCATAGAGGTCTGGAGGTCTATACAGACACACAGGAAGTGAGATAGCCTGGCAGAGAGAGGAAGTGGTAAGGCAGGAGGGAGATCAGTCTCTTTTCAGTTTGAGGATTTCATAGAGGTAAAACTCTAGTGGCTGGCTGCTCTGCTTCTCTGGTCTTTCAGCTTTTACAACAACAATATCTGACTCCAGATTCTTATTATGAAGACCAATTAGAACTCGTGCAACAATCTGGCCTAGACTAAAATAATAGCAAATGAAGTTTCTAATACTTGGGACATCACCTGGTAACTCCAGAGGCTAACGAGGATGGCCCATAGCTACAAAGCAGCTCATCTTTCCTTTACTCATTAGTCCATCCATTTTCTTCCTCAGTGCTTAATTTCTTTATTCATTAAAAAACTACTAATTGCTTATTAAATAGTAGGGCACTGTGCCTGGTGATACGGCAGCTAAAGTGATTGATGAGACATTGGTGCGGTTTGAAAGACCACAGGACGCAACAGAAAGATAGAAAATGTGTAAAAATAACTATAGTGATCAGAGATATTGCTTCCTAGAATGCATGAATCATGGGTTTGATCTCTATCACCACAAAAATAAAATAAAAGTTAAGACAAAACAGTAGTTATAGTACAGAATAGAAATGCTTAGAGAAGAGCTTCAGATATTATAGGGAAGAGTTCTTTCTATATAGACATATCATCAAACTTCCAGGACTGGTTCACAGCTATCAACAAAGTCTGTCCTTTCCCTCTTTATTAACAAATCATTAAAATTGTGTTAATAGGTGTGTGTGTGTGTGTGTGTGTGTGTGTGTGTGTGTGTGTGTTGATGAGCATGAGAGAGAGAGAGAGAGAGAGAGAGAGAGAGAGGCAGAGAGATTGAATCTAGCCTCATTTCCACATTTTGAAGTACTTTAAAAAAATCACATACATTTAAATAAGTGACATTTTTCTTTAATTTGTCAGAGCTATTATTACTTTGTATGTGAAAATAGGCTGTGATTTACAAATTTTGCTAGCTAGTTAACATGCTATTAACCCTCAAATTTTCTTTGCTTTTGAAATTCATTTATTCTTTCAGATTTTTGAATATTTAAGCCATATAAAATATTTACAGTGTGCTACAGAACCATGAATATGTACATTAAATTAGAATTCAAACTGCTCCTGATATTTTCAGTGGCTTTGGTTACTAATCATGATGTCATAAAATATCCCCAGAAGAAAAACTTAGGAAGGATTTTTCAGAAGGCCATTATTATATGGCAGAGAATTTTTTTTTCAAAATCAGTGCTAAGAAATATTAGGGGATATTGAGCTAAAGTAATGAAAGTGTTGACGTAGTTTCAATTCAAAGCTCACAAATTGTAACATAAACATTCTGCTGTGTAGTTCTAAGCGAGATGGAACATCTTCACCCTATCATGGATTTGCAAAGGGGAAACGCCCCTGTCTGTGTTGAGTGACACAACATCTGCATTTTCCCAGGTAAGTTGTCGTCACAGGCTAAAAAAATATGTGTTATCCTTCTGAATATTTTGTAAAGGACTCGGTTTTAAAATGAGTGGCGTTTTATGGGTGTAACGATTTGTAAGGCACTCAGCTTCCAAAAGGTACTCACGGCAATTGCCGAGAAGAGCATTAGTGTAGTTTTTGCCCTCCTGCTGGTCCCGGGGCTGCTGTTCATTCACTCTAGTTCCTGAGATGCATTAGTGTGAGCTCTGAAGACAGGCAGACACCTCAAGGGCAGATACACTAATATAGTTTCAAAGTATCCCTTCCTTTCATCTGCTAAACTTGCGGAGAAAATGGAGCATGCCCAAAGGTGCTGGTGTCTGCCTTTTTTCAGTCCTTGGAACAGAAGCCGATGACCCCGAGCTAAGCACATCCCTGATGGGCACACTACTTTTCCTTTAAAATCCATGACCTCCAACTGAACACACTCAAAAGTATTCTGCTCAGACATGGCAACCCCCAAACTCTTACCCATATACGTACGTATAGGCTCTTTAAATAACAACCCCACAGTCCTCTGTTGGATAGGAGGTGCAGCTTTGTCAATGAGCCCACACTTTATCAGCAGCAGTGAACCCATCTTCCTCCCTTTTTGACTGCTTGGCCCAGCTTGCTCTTCGTTTGAACTCACCAGGAGACAACCATTTGGATGCACTGGCAATGTAGCATGTATCTCAACCATCCCTTACATTGTATTTCAAGACATGGTTTTGAGGAAACATGCTATGTAGGTAGTTAGAATACTTTCTCCATGCTCATTCACTCACTATTGTGAATTTTTGGTGGCTCCCAGAAGGAAGCACAGCCAACAGCAAACTCAAGTCATGGTTTCCATGCTTCAAGAGCGAATTTTTAAAAACAAAACAAACAAAAAACCCATTAAACATCCTCAATCAGAAGATTGTGTTCCAGCCACTTCAGTAACAAACCCCAACCCCACCAACTCTAAGACATTTGTACATGGAGAAGTTTACGGGTATTACAAGGTTCTCAAACACATGGATAATTTCAGAAGAAACTTCTAGTGTCTAAGGTACTTGTTACAAAAGGATAAGGCCTAAAGCAAGCACACTCCATGCTTGGGCTTCATTTCTGCTCATGCAGAGAACCCTGGAGTCTCTGGAGTAGGCTTTGTTACTTACGGTTGAGTGGCAGGCTCGCGTTGGTTGTGCCCAATTTATTGGCAGCCACACAAGTATAGTTGCCGAAGTGCTCCTGTGTCACATTGGTCACTGTGAGGATGGATCTTGTGCTAAAATTCTGAATGATAATTCCTTGTTGGCCATTGAAGAGCCTAGAAGACAGAATGCACTCTAGTAAGTGAACATCAGCTTCAAGTTCAGTTTAGGCAGAACTGTCATGAAAACACGTAGGCTTCAGTGTAGCTACATCTACATGGACCTCAGCAACATGGTGTTAGCGCTGCTCTGTAACACTTCTCTTACACTGGCGGGTCTGAGGGAGAAGACAGGCTTGATAGCCATCTGATGGATTAGACTGCTACATGACAAGCCGGACCATGGTCTTCATGTACACTCTCCCTTGTTTACAAAGTAACCCAGCAGAGCAAATGCTTCTCATCTGTCAAAGCCCACAAGAAGGAAAAGGAAGTAGATTTGGACAGTGCGCCAAAGGCTGGGCTGACTGCTTTTGCAGAAGCTGGCTAGTATACAGGAGCCTCTGACACTTTGGATGACATTCGTGGGCAACTCCTGTGAAATCATATGTTACAACTTGGTAGTATCCAAGTCAAAAGTCAATGCCGTACAGCTGTTGCCAGGGACAACCATGGCAGAGATGACTTCCTTTATCCCAGAGAGGGAAGTTCAGTAATGCGGACAGTATTTGGAAGCCAGCAACACATCTTAGCAATCCCATTTTAGGATTCACTTCTACTGGATATTATCAACTTCCTGAAAGTCTCTCTCCAGAAACAGCACCTGAGGCCTTCATTCAAGTGAGCTGGCATGGCTCCATTTTGTAGAAACAGGTCACATCTCTCCCTGATTCTGCCTCTTCCTGATTGGACCCTTGGCCCTGACCTCCTGCTGTTCCTGTCACTCAGGACATTTCCTTGTTTCACCTGGTTTGTGTTTTTCTATTGTTTCTTAAATGACTCTTTTCCCTATGTAACCTGCTCTTGCATTGTTCTGTCAGTCTACGCACACACACACACACACACACACACACACACACACACACACACACACACAAGGTTTTCTGGAAGGATTGTAGTATTTGAATCTCCTAAAGAAGTCTAGATTACAGGGACATGCGTTCTTTGATGTTGGAATTGGGTGCCATTCATAGTGGTGTCCAAAGTACCTGGGGTAGTATATAGGTCAGTGGAGTCAGAGTAAACAAGGGGATGAAGCCAAATTGAAGAGATTTTCTCTACAAATCTAAATTCTGCCTCAATGAGGATAAAACCAGGTTCTACCTTCTGCTTGATTAATCTCAGATGTTCGTAAAAGAGACACAGTGACACAAGGTGGGTAAATTCACCCTGCAAATGTTAGATTTTCCTCTCATGTGTGTTTGTTTCAGTACCGTACATGTCTGAGCATGAAGAAGCTCAGACACGGCCTCCCTCATAAGTCTGCATTGACTTACGCTCTGTAGCTTGCACTAAATGATGACCAACCATTTTGCATGTAATGAAAATCAGAAGTAGTGCAATATGATTACTCTAGACATTACTTCAATTTCCTTAGTGGTTGAATTTGACTTATTCAAAACGTAAACTTTAAACAGATTAATAAAATTTTAGCAGAATAAGGACTAAACAAAATTTAAACTTCAGCAGTAATAATGATCCCCAATTCTAAATGAGAAAATAGGACAGAAACATTTCAAACTTACGAAAACATGTGCTAAATTCATAGTACCTTATTGTATATACTTTCAAGCCTCACATTTATACCTTTAACCAATTGATTAATTAATTAAGTAATTCAATTTGATGCCTGAGATTGAACCCAGGACTAAGGGAGCACTCTACCAACTGGGCAACATCTGCATGCATCCCCTTACATACTTTATTTTAAAGTGACTGTATACACTAAATGTACAGGTTAGTGTCATTCCCCTGCCTGCTTTGGTACTGGGGTTAAGTCATTGTGGCCATGTCTGTTACAGAAACATTTTCCAAGGGTTCTGCAATTTCCTGGACTCCTGAATCCTCAATGTTCCCCAAACAAGAACTGTCTTGTTGCTACAAAACTTAGAAGAAATGAACTAGAATATTCCATTGGTTGAACTCTGAGATGTTCTCCAGGGAGTACATTCAGAAGCTCTCTGACTCTGTTGCTTATCTTCATCACAGCTATCTCTCTGGGTGAGTTGGCTTTCAGTTTCCTGCCCTTCAGTGAGGCAAAGCTACAGATGTCACTGAGTCATGCATGCAGCCTGCCCACACTCTGTGCAGTTCCTGCTATAACACCCCAGCAGTGGCATCTGCACAGTTTACACAGCAGCACTTCAGAGCACCAACCCAACAGCCGGGAGATGATGAGGACAATGAGAGAGTGAAGTGTCTTCCCTCAGGACTCTCTCTAGGGGAAGCTACTTTCCTGAAATTAATGAAGTCTATAGCTAACTTCCTTCCACAGCTGAAAGTTTGAGAACTGCTGAGCCCTTAAACACCCTTTAAGCCATGCTCTTGTCTTGGAGTGCATTGCAAAGCTGTCTTTGAGACAGTGCAACTCCTGAAGTGGTATGTATGTCCAGGGGATGCACCTCTGTGATTTTATCACAGGGATCTTAGCCTGAGAATTTTATCAAATATTCAATTGATTCTAAAAGCATTTACTAAATCATTATGAAGGGAGGGGTTCTATGTCAAGTGGTCAGAGACTAGATTACTACAAACTCTGACTTTCTAAAGACTGAACCACCAAAGAAAAGAAGCAGCCTTGATCACAAATGAAACCTACCTTAGTCACCAAAATGCCAAAATACAAGCCTACCTAAAAGCTGTAGCAAGTATGGCATTAATGTGAACAAAACAAAATAACAGAATATTTTATTTGATGACTTTTCTTTCTGAAGATTTATTCCAAGTTGACTATACACACACACACACACACACACACACACACACACACACACACACACACATATATATATATATATATATATATATATATATGGACCTAGTGAAGTTGTTAGAGCACAGCTCCAGAATGCAAACCTGGGTTTTGTATCGAACATTTTATAAGATGGATGTGATAGCATACAAGCATACACTTCCAATTAGGTGGTGGAGACAGGGTGAGTCTTCTGATTCTTCAAGGTCATCCTTAGTCACATAGGAAGTTGGGAGCCAGCCTGGGCTACATGAGATATCTGTGTCTCTATAGATACAGATCCCAGCACTTGGGAGGCAGAAGCGGCCAGATCTCTGTGAATTCCAGGCTATCATGTTTTACAAAGTGAGTTCTGGGATAGCCAGGACTGTTACACAGAGAAACCCTGTCTTAAAAAACCAAAAGAATAAAAAAATGAATGAGATAGATATTGAAATATAAATAATCATTCTTACATTGTTTTATATTGGCTGATTGTTGGCTTCTTGTATTCTTTCCCTACAATGGAAGAACATCTCTGCTGAACTAAGAGTCAATGTCATGCACCAGGCTTCCTGTTCTTTACAAGAGCTGCTAGAGCATGAGGTACTTCCAAGGAAGTACCTGGCCATTTATCCTTGTTCACTTTACCTGGAGAACTAGAGGGTAAGATCCTTCAATTATTGCAGACCCACTGTCCTCCACAGCT
The DNA here is from genome assembly GCF_003668045.3 of Cricetulus griseus. Classification (NCBI taxonomy): domain Eukaryota; kingdom Metazoa; phylum Chordata; class Mammalia; order Rodentia; family Cricetidae; genus Cricetulus; species Cricetulus griseus. The sequence continues at coordinate 2,445,854 of NW_023276806.1, forward strand.
GGCACCAGGTGAAGCTTCCTTCAAATCGAGGGTCATTGCTCTGTGTCTCTCTCTGCCTTTGGCCAATGCCTCATAAATCTGTGTGCTTTAGGCTGTTTGCTTTGCTGGCATCTTCTGTGGGCTACTGTGAGCACAGTCCCACAGGGAATCACTGTATTAGAATAGAGTCTTGTATTTTCCAGCACCAGAGGTAACACGTGGAAAACAGGGGTACTTAGCTATCCAATGATTACAAATTACAATCATCATTTCCTTTGGGCTATAGCTATCTGAGATGACCAAGAGAGCCAGTAATAAAGTCACCAGAGAAAGACATAGAGTCAGCATCAGTGCTAAGATTGCAAACAACCAGGGAGCCACATTGTGCCTTGCTCAGTCTCAGGCACACTCCACTTTGGGGACTATTGCCTGCTCTTTCTTTCCAGGTCAGAATCAATAATAGATGCCATTGGCCCAGAGTCGTGACTGCATTTCTATTCTCACTGTACATGGGAATGCTTACATATATGTGGAAGATGGTAATTGTTCTCCATACATCTGTAACTGAAATTCTTCAGTCTGTGTACATGAACCTGTGGTTTTAAGACATTCATTCAGTGAACACTTGCTGAGAACACTGGGAGATAGGTGCTATTAGTCCTAGTTTAGAGATGAAGAGACAGAAGTTTAGAAAAATTAAGTTAATTCATCTTCCACCATCCAGTAATTAACAGAACCTATATTCAAATCTGGATCTCCTCTGACTGCCAGTGTCAGCATAGCAATTAGTGTTGACCTCTTCAAGCAGAAACTGTGTTTGAGCCTGGGAGACAGGTGGTTCAGAAAAGTTGAGCTGGGCCATGGAACAAAGCAGGTGGAGCTAAATAGTGAGCTGACATGCTGCAGCCATGTCCCAATGCTGAGCTCAATCCAGGAGGTGAGTCTAACGGGTAGAAAGTCAACTAAACAGCCAGCTTTCATTCTGGGAGCTTCCTGGATATCTCTCTGGGCCTTGTGACCAATTCTGGGGCTTCATTCTGCCATGAGTGAAGCTTTATATGCAGCTGCTACTGGCCTCCCCTGGAGTCAGTCTCTCAGGCTGCAATAGCCTGGAATGAGAAGCAGCAATGAGATGTGCTTTTTCCTCCCTCCTGGAGCTGCGCCCCAGCACACACCCCACTGGCAGGAGTTACTGCTTACAGTTTCATCTGTTGGCCCGCTGTATAATTGGAGGGAAAAATCTCTCCCTGAGCAACATGGTCAAGAATGGCATGAGCCAACAGTGTGACTTACTTAGTTATAAAACTGTCTCCAGAGTTCAAGTTCTCATAGAGTTGTGGTGTTGCTGAGCACCTGACCTGGCTGGGCTACCAGCTTAATGCCAATCACATCTCTGAACATGGATTTAGTTGCACATTTTCACACCTGTCTATGAGTACTCTGGGTTCATGTCCGTTTTGCCTATGAGTGTGAAACTGTTTAGCGAAAACATTTCTCATGTCTTTGTTATTTATTGCATCCTAAGCACATTGTAGAACGGGGGTTGACCACTTAAAACATGGTCACACAGGGATTGTCACATGCTTAGCTTCATGAATTAGGCTGTCACCTCCTTATAAACCTTCATGTTTTTGTTTTTCTGTGAAATGGGAGAAACTAACCCAGTAGCCAACCATGGGTATAAAAATGGTTTTTTAAATGATAATATGTACTCTTCAAGTATTTATACTTCAAATGCAGAGACACTAGATTATGGCAGGTGAAACCATTGTTCAATGATAGGGTCTGTTCTTAGAATGGATACCCCCTGCTCAGGCCACAGCCAAATATATTAAATATTGAAATACAGAAAATTATCTTTAAAACAAGGTGAGTGATGACCGAGATGGCGGCATTGTGACTTCAAGACATGACAAACTCAGTATCAGTCATATGCCGGCAATCAATCTCATCCAGGCTTTTTGGGGGAGCCCCAGGGCAGGCAAAAGAAGCCAAAGGTGAAGAGGAGAATGAGGAAGAGCTGCAGAAAACCAGTGCGGAAGGCAGTTCCAAGCATGTGCTGTTGTAGCAACCTACTAGTTTATTGTGTGGCTTGACGCTTGAGAACAGCAAGGCAGCATTTATTCCTAGGAGCATTCTGAAGACTTTTATGCATCACTGCCTGAGCCCAAGGGGATATCTGTCTTTAGTTGTGCATTTGAATAAATTAATATTATTATAATACATTAGGATACTTTAATGATTTTAGACTTTATTAAGCTATTTAAAATGTATGCCTTGTTTACATTATCAATTTTAATGAAATTAATAATTTGAGATCAGAGACTTTGGGCCTGCCTTACTAGGGACAGTTTGATTTACTTTGAGGAGGGGGGCACACTTTAAGCCCCAGATAAAATAAACAGAGGCTACAGTGCAGGGTCAACTCCCCCTAGTAATAGTGGGTCCTGTACCCCTGACAACCTTGGCAAGGACTGAATATCTCTGCTCTGCTTGAACTGTTTTCTTAATGGCTGGGTAACTAAGAGTTCAGTGTTAAGTTTTGTGCTGAAGCATAACAATACACACCTGTTGTCGAGATGACAATCACACAAAAGGAAGCCACAGGTGAACAACAGAAACCACCTTCCTTTTTCTCATCATGTTGACTAAGGCAAGAGGATCAATTTGGATGTACTCCCCCTTTTCCCATTTGGAAGTGACTTCGGGGAGATGGGTCACTGTCAGGTCTTGAGCCTGATCTCATGAACCCATTTTAAAAAATAAAACCAACAAACCAAACAGCAACAAAGGAGAAAACTAGTCATGGTAGCATATACTTAGAATCCCAGTGCTGGGACATGGAAAAAGGAGGGTTCCTGGGGCTTGATGGCCATCTAGACTAGCCTATTTAACAAGATCCAAACCTCTAAGAGACCGTGTTTCTCAAAAACAGCATGGATAGTTCATTTGCACATTTGTGACTGGAGAACTGCACAAGTGTGAGCTTGCATGCACAGAGACAGGGGTGGGTAGTGACCTTAGAATTACTATGACTAAACTCAATCATGCAACATGTAGCTACACAAACATCATGTCAGTTGCCAGGAAGAGGGTAATGAAAAAATTCTCACTGGAAGACTAGAGCTTAGGAGGAAAAATGGACACACTGACGGATCTGAGGATAGGGTGAACATTCAAGAATCCAGTTGGAGAGCCTCCTTCTGGGGCAGGGGGTATTAATCCGGAGGTACCAAGAGAAAATGGCTCATAGTAAAACACAGTAGGATCTGAATAATAGGAGAAGGAATTAGAGGCCTTGAGTGCTGTGGTGGATTGAAGGAAAATGGTCCCCATAGGGAGTGGCACTATCAGTTGTGACTTTGTTAGAGTAGGTATGGCCTTGTTGTGTGTGACACTATGGAAGTGGACTTTGAGGTCTCATATATGCTCAAGCCATGACCAGTGACATAGTTCACTTTCTGTGTGTTGCCTGTGGATCAAAACGTAGGACTCCCAGCTCCTTCTCCAGCACCGAGTCTGCCTACATGATGACCATGGATTAAATTTCTGAAACTGTAAGCCAGCCCCAATTAAATGTTTTCCTTTGTGAGAGTTGCCATGGTCATGGTGTCTCTTCACAGCAATAGAAACCCTAAGAGATGTGTAAATGGGATGTGTACCTATGTGTATGATAACTGCACTAGACAGACGAGTCTCCCAGTTCCTATCTCCCTTGGGAAACCCTCCCAACTCTTAGCATCTCTCACTTTTCCTTTTGTTCCTTATGGTGACTTTCACTCAATTTTCTCTTTTCTGTAATATTCTTGAATATTATTATTGAATATTTCTGTAATATTCTTGAATAATATTCTTTGGCTCTGCACACTCCCACAAGCATCTAGGTCACTAAACCTTTGACATATCATAATCAATTTGGAGATCCTTTCCAGCCTGTCTTTGATTAGCTTGTGTGTCCAGGATCTTTGGCCCTTTAGATCATGCCCACCCGGGTCTTGGGGGTCCTGCTCCATTCAGAAACCCTAATAAAACCCCAATAATGAAAGACTCTAGAAGCTTTGCTGGGGACAGGGGAATCTTCACTGAGGCTAGAGACTGGGTAGTGAGAGGGAACATAGAGAAGCATCAAGGACAGGGTATGTTAGTGTGTGTATGTCTGTGTATGTGTATGTGCCTGTGTGCCTGTGTATGTGTACATGCATGTGTATGAGTGTATGTGCATCTGTCTGTGTGTGATGTGTGTATCTGTGTGTGCATAAGTGCATACAAGTGCATGTACATGCACGTGTATGTATGCACATGTGTGAGTGTACATACCAGGGTCTTAGCAGCAAAGGTACCAACTAAAGTAGGGAGTGTGGTGTTGTCTCAGGTGGTAGGAGGCAGACGTGTGAGGTTTGGAATCAGAGAAGCTAAGTGAGGATGTCATGTCATGCAGTGGAGAGAGCACTTTGTTGAGGGAAAATGAAGAAAGTAGTCAGATCACAGTTTGTCTTTTAGTTGATAGCTCTGAATTTTAACAGTACAGACACACTTGTTGAATGGTGGACTCTGCCCAGCAGTGACACGTTGTCCCACTGTGTCTCGTATCATCCCCTGGGCCACTTACAAACCTCTTTTCTGTGTCCCAGCCCCACTCACACAATGTCAAATGTCACCTTGATTGTTATATGGATTGGAAGCTCTACTTAGTCTTACATTTTGTTCTTCAAACAAATCATTCACTAAAATGTTTCCTCATGCATTCTCTCTCTCTCTCTCTCTCTCTCTCTCTCTCTCTCTCTTTCTCTCTGCTGTGGATCAAGATGTAAATTCTCCTTTTACTCAACCATCGTGAACTCTAATCCTCTGAAACCACAAGTGAAATTAAACACTTTCTTTTATATATCTTAAGTTGCCTTGGTTACCATGTTTTATCACTGAAAGAAAAAGTAAGATACTGACCCTACAAGGTCATTTTATGTGCTGGGTTTTCTATGTGGCTAATTGTCTGCACATTTTCTACATTGACTTATGCACACATATATGTGTATCTCTGCACATTTTTGTGTGAATCTCTGTACAAACGTTTCATGCATGGAGGTGACTGGTCCAGCACATAAATGCTAAGCTGGCCACAACAGTCATTTTTTCTTCTTTGTGTGGATGTTGTAAATAATACAACTTCTCAGGTTAAGTTGGGAAATTGTTGCTTCAAAAAAAGACAAGGTGGTATAGTTGCTACAGCATCAGGCACAAATAGAACAATTTTAGGAGTACATTATTTTTTAACTTATCAACTGATAGTTTTAAATGTTTCACTGTGAATTTCTTTTGAATTCATTAGAGTCATTTGTTTCGAGCTCATTTGTAGCTTTTATATTCTTATCTTAAGTTATGGTGATCAATTAGGAAAGATATACTATTGGAATTAAAGACTTTAACAAAGCATGACCGCTATGCTAAATGACTACAATTATATCTTTAAGATGTATTTATTGGTTTAGCATTCTGTTTTTAATTGATAAATATGAATTTATGGAATACAGTAGATATTTTGGCATATTTGTCCATGTGGAATGAACTAATAAATATACTTATCATCTAAAAGCCTCCAGCAATCTACCTGATCAAGAGAATTCAGAAAAGCATGGCTTTCTGGGCCTTAGGCTTTAATTTCAGGGAATCTTGAAAAAGAGGAGAAAACTATGCTATGTAATCATGCAAAAAATATGATCTAACACAAGATGCTAATGCTATCAAGACAAGAAAGTTTAAAGGCTTGGTACTTTATATCAATTGCCTCAAATCCTAATTTCCCAATACTACAATGTTTGTAGAATAAAATTAAGCTTATTAGGATTGTCCCTGGCAGGTGTGCAGTGAGTATGATGGTTAAAAATGACCACTGTATACCGATGGCTAATGATTTAACAAAAAGTGTATAAATGTAGTCACTCTCATGATGGTGGTTAGAACAGTGCAATAAAGTAAATTCAATTGGCAATATTTCTAGTGTAAAACCCAATTAGATCATCAGTAAGAACAGAGTGTGTGGTAGCCATCTTTGAAGCTGGCATGTGGTAGCCATCTTTGAAGATGGCATCTGATGATCTCACCTCTTGATACCCTATGCCCTATAGTCCTCTTCTGTAGAGGATAGATATGTCTGTCCCGTGCAGATCATAAAATACTGCAGACATAACAGTGCAAAGTCTCACACAAGCTCATGAGAAGTATGGTGTCATGACTTCTATCCTGCTGTCACCTAGATTACTGGTCCTGCAGAAGGCCTGTTGCCATGACATGAAGTCACTCAAGCAGTCTTGTGGAGATATCTACATGGCGAATAACCAAGGCCATCTGCTGGGAACGGCCACCAGTATCAACTCCCTGGCCATGTGAATGCGTGTGAATGTGTATCTGTGTGCATGTATCTATCTATATCTATCTCTATATGTGTGTGTGTGTGTGTTTGTATATCTATGTATGTGTGTGTGTGAGTGTGTGTGTGTGAGTGAGTGCATGTGTGCTACAAGCCGCAAGATCACACAGTAATTATACAGGCTATGCATCATGAGATAACTCAGAAGAATTAATGATTCTTCTGATGGATGAAACCTGTACAAAGCTGTACCTGGCTTTATAATCTCGTGAATGAATTGGCTGATTATTGCTGTAGATTCTTCCTGTAGCTTATTCCTTTCTGTAACAAACTTGGGGTTTACTTCCTACAGTTTAGCACTATCTGATAATTTACTGGGAACAAATTTCTCCCATGCATTTGGAGTTTTACTGATTACACTCCCTAGCTATGTATAATACCTAATCACCATTGACAGCTCCTCGTTTACTGATTATATTCCTTAGCTATGTGTGAAGCCTGTTTCCCACTATCAGGTCCTTGTTCCACTCTCCTATGTAATTAGAGATCTGCCTTCCTACAATTATCTTTATTGATGGCCACTTGGTTAGTGTTTAGTGCCCAGGCAAACGCATCACATCTAGGACATTCCCAAATATCCAAGAACATAAAATTACTACATGTCCAAAGTTGTTGATTCATAGCTGCCTAGATGGATAGAAAAACACTAATCATGCCCTTGGCGTCACCTCACTGGCAGATAGAGAAAGTGATAACCTAAATTAACCCTGAACTAAAAGATTCTCAAATTTCTTGTTGTATTATCTCAAGACTTTAGTTCAGAGATTTACTGTTCCCTCCTGTTTCCCCTGAGAAGATAAAGACAAAGGTAATCATCTCATCTTTAGGGAAAAGTAAACTTTTCTGAAGGCCTGTGCCACCACTGAGGCTAGAGCATTGGAAGGCACCAGGTTTTGTTTCTTGTGCAAGTTAAATGTAGACCCTCTATTTGGTCTACAGCCCTAAGCAATTGACACTTAAAGTTTCTCCTAGCAATTTTAGTTTATTGCTCTGTGTGTAAATCTTGTCTGCCTTGCTGACCCTGAGAAACTCAAGCCTCACATTGTATTGTAAAAAAAACAGATAGATAGACAGAAACAGAGAAACAGAACAGCAAGAGAGAAAGAGAACAAAAGAAGAATAAAGAACATTCATAGGAGCAATTGTGTGTGAATCGATTCCTTTTTCCCTCAGATTTTAGTTCCCTCACTTATTTGTATTTCATTTTTTTGAACCCTGAGCAAAAATCATAGAAATGGGACTTCTAGAATTTTTGATACACATGTGTGCATGTATGTACATGTCTGTGTATGCAAGTTCACATGTATGTGAATGTGTTTGTGTATGCATGTGTGTGCTTGCATGTGTGCATCTATGTGTGAATACATGTGTGTATGTCTCTGTTCATGTGTAAGTGTGTGCATGTGTGTATATATGTTGCATGTGTATGAATATGCATGTATGTTTGTGTGTTTATCTGAATGAAAATTTATCATTGACAATTTACTTGCGTTTTCTGAAATGCAAGTAAAACCATGTGTAGATTTTTTCCTGAATGTTTATAGAAAGGTCACAAATGATCTCTGGGAAGCAAAGAGCTTGCAAGAACTATTTTATCCTGATGGGATCTCTGACAGTCACTTCCTCCTGGATAGGGTCCTAGGGGGTTAGATGAAACTCTGAAACCTGCTAGCTATGTCTGCCCCTGAGGCATGTATACTTAATTTCATCTTGTTCCTCTGTACTTCACTACAAACATTGGGTATGATTAGAGTGTTTCAGTGAGCTGTCTTTTGTTCTGCAAATCAGTAATAAGCCTGAAATGTTATTGCTTGGTGTTTTGACTTTCCAAGCCAGTTTTGACAGACTGCAGAACTTTCCTGAGTCCCAGGGAAAAGGGTTTGACCCCATGAACTCTGCCTGAAGGTTTATGAGACCCCCGGTTCTATCACCAGCGGCCCCAACAGGTACAGATGCATAGGAAAACTTTGTTTTCTGCAAGGAGAAGGAAGAGAATCAGCATCTGTTGTCACTCTCTCTTAGGAATGAAGGTCTATATCGGCCACTCAGAGGGTTACCTCCACAGAGCAATGGGTGAGCTTCGCTCTGATGAGGTAAACATCTGAACAGCTCCAGGCCATCAAGGCAGATCACCTATGTGCAGACAGGTGCTGTAGGCAGATCCTTGGTTCTCCCGAGTGAGTTCCACATTTAAACTGCTTTATGGCAATTTGAGAGGAAATGATTCTAGCAGTATTTGGGAGTTTGGATATTTCTTCAGCTATAACTATAACAATGATAGATGTGCAATGCCCTGTGGACTAACTGTGCTTTTACCTTTCATATGTGCCCCTGGTTTAACCTAGTCCGCAGGTTGTAGGTGTGTGTGTGTGTGTGTGTGTGTGTGTGTGTGTGTGTGTGTGTGTGTTTTGGAAACATTGGTGGGAGAATCAATCTACCTTCCTTGTCAGCAAGTGGTTCTACAGTCCATTTCTCCAGTAAGGATTGAAGTTTTATGCCTGCATTGGCTACCCTGTTGCTGCATTTGCTACAGCCTGCCAAGGTCCCCCAGGATCACTGTAGCCTTTTTGGCAATGCTAAAAGGATTTAGGAGATGCTATGACCCCAGAGCGTTACAGACAATTGGAAACGAGGTGGGCGCCAACAAAGGACCTCATATTTGGAAGACAGGTGATTCTTACCGTTAGCTTTTAGGAACTGAATGCTACAGATGAAAATCTGCATTTGGAAGACAGGTATGACAAACTTAATCAGTGTTAAACTGCCTTCTATGGGGAACAGGAGGCTTGGAGGCTTTTGCAGAGACGTCTTAATGGAAAGGAGAATTGGGTCTCCACTTGCCACAGACATTGCCAAGATGTGCCTTGTGCTCACAGATATTTCTTGGGCAACCCGATAAGATTGTGTCTGATCAGAAAGTTTTGTGACTTTCAAAGAACAGAGCAGCATTCTCAAGGATAGCGTTCACACAGATCATCACAAACAAGCTTTCCAGATGGGGTTTCCAGAACCCAGAACAGCCTATCTTTGTAGCTGCACAAACTCAGTGAGTGGAAACACTCCAGCTAGTGATGCTCATCTGGCACCACTGCATTTAAACCATGGAGTCCCCGATGAAGTCATTAAGAGGAATGCTGAGAATTGGGAATGTCATGTTGATTAGTGAAATGATTTAGAAACTGGAATTCCCCCCCATGACAAGAAACACATATGAAACATTTCCAAAAATCGAGGCAAAAATGATAATAACTTAGAACAAAGCATGCTGGAGACAGCCTTCAAGATAGAGATAAACTTTCTGTTGGTGTGGGAGGCTGTCTTCAACTTCTGATGCTGATTTCAAAAGCAGATGGATAAGGAAACAGTGAAGGGGTAAAATGCTTGATGGTCATTAGGGCCCATGCTCATTCCCCCAGGAGAAATCAGGAGAGACAGGAAATGTCTGTACTCTCAGAGCTGGGAAGACAGAGGTAGGAGGAGCCTACCTTCCCAGCCAAAATGACAAATTCTTGTTCAGTAAGAGTCTATGTCCCTGCAAACCAGGTGGATAGCTCACCAACACTGCCTGTTCAGTGCAGAGGGAATGAACCTGGGCATGGACTTTTGACTTCCACATGTACACCTAGGGGTGAGCATACCTAGACACACATGAACATACTATTCACATACAAATACAATAAAATCCAGACACCTGTCTACATCATGCCCGTGCCCATTCACTGTGACATTATGCAAGTTCTTCTGTGGTTTCAATGGCTTTCTCTACAGATGTCAGCTAAAAGTAGTTATGGTTATGATCTGAGTGTATAAATCCCATACATAGTTGTTCAATAAAATGATAGATGGTATTTATTTGAATATTTAGACTTAAAATTGGCAGTTTCACAAATTCCCACTGGACATTTTTCTTGGCTATATTCTTTAGATCTGAAGGGAAATACAAATCTATAGAGATAATACACACTCCGTCCTGTATTACAGCCTCCAGTTAACCCAGTGGTCTTCATTTCTGGCTTGGTGAGAGCTACTGAAGAGGTTTGAATGAGTCTACTGCTGGGAAATACACTGAAGTCTGTTGGCTCATATCTTCCCTTGCTCAAAAGCTCTTGACAAGATTTCTGGGACATCCCGAGGGCACAGCCACACCAAGCAGAAGTGAAAAAAAAATAGCTTTGAAATCCCTTTGCTTACTCTTGTTTCCATGAACAACTTCTCCTCTACAGGGCTGACTATGAGAAAATGTTAACACATGAGCCTATAAAACAAAACATTAAACTTTCTTGTGGCAGAGTAGGGAAGGAGAAGCGTTCTGGCTTATTAAGGAAGCAGAGTACAGACTTCAGCCAGTATTGCTTTTGAAGTGTTCTTGTGTAATCCATGGCCAAGCCCTTGGGAGGCATGCTGCCTTTCCAGTAAACATGGTTGCTAGGAAGAGAGAGACAGAGAAGGGAGAGGTATCAGCAATGGGGGATCTGCAGGCATATCTGAGATTGCAGGAACCAATGTAGACATTGCCTCTGGAAAGCTGTTAGCTCCTCAGCCCCTGCATGGACCTTCTATCCTGATTGCCCATTGGAGGATGCTGAGGTTCACTTAAGTCAGTTACAGAAATTGCTGAGAGTTAGTATTGGAACACAAACATTAGCTCAAAGTGCTTGAAACACAGAGATGCTCACAAAGCCCTTACTTCTTGTCTCCTTTGTACCATTCGAAGGCTGGCGGCGGCACACCTGCACCCTCGCATCTTATCAGTCCGCTGCGTCCAGGGGTCACGGTGCCAGATTTAATTTCCTGAATCGTAGGCGCAACTGGAAAGGAAACAAAGACACCCTGGTGGGTAAAGAGAAGTAATCTTCAGCAGAGATGGCACACACACACACACACACACACACACACACACACACACACACACACACACACGATTCTATTTCTTCTGTATTCAAAGCAATCTCATGCCAGGCAGTCCAGTGCATACCAGCTCCTGTGTTTTTATGCTTCAAACACCAGACTGGTCATTTTCAGCTCCATTTTTCAAGTTGGACAACAGATGAATGTTCTCAGGGAGCATAGAGTAAATGCAATACATTTTGGCTGGGTTTCTATTGGAAAAATAGCACAGCGAGGCAAGCACCTCATCTGTATCCTGGTCAAAGCGCACTCCATCTAACTCCCCTTTATTGAGCGATCACGGGCAGCTGGCACTTGCCACATTGCTTCAGGCTCTTGATTTCCTTGTGAGATTCTCTGAGCTTGGATGACATTATTCCCATTTTACCACTAAGAAAACCTGAGTTCAGAGACATTAAAACACTGTATGAGGGTGAAACAGCTACTTAGGTGCAGAATTTGAAGTCAACCATGGTTGAGTAAAGCTTGTCTTTTGTGACAAGCAACTTTTGTGATGTTATTTTGTGTCTCCAGATGCTCTCCATTTCCAAAGATCTGGAGCCTGCTTTGGATTCTAAGTCCTCCCTCATCCTCACTGTGGCTCCAGCTAAAGGAGCTTTCTCTTCACTGAGTGGTTTACTGGAATTGATCAAACCATAGACAACAAAGTCAAATTCCTAAAACAACTGCACATGAGTCATTATAGAGGGTGGGTGAATAGGAGATAGACTACAAATAGTAAATGTCATAGCTAAATGGCTTGAATAAATGCAGGGTTAGAAAGGGACAAATGAACTGCGGGGTGTGTGGTGTGTCAGAAGAGCACATGCTTGCATTTCTTGGGCCCTGAGTTTGATCCTCACAGCAGCATTCTCAAAGCCAGAGAGATATATCCAGGAATGCAGCAGAGCAGTTTCATTGGGACATCTCAGGGGTCCTTTCCAGTGTGTATGGGTGCAGAAACTGCAGGAAGGACCATTAAAGAGTCGATGGGGTTGTGTGTGTTAGCTTTGTGGGTATCTGAAGAAAGCCTCCCAGGTAGAGATAATTGTTAAGCTGTGAGACCCTGAAGGACAGTAATTCCCATCTTGGTAAAACAAAGAAGGGATAGGGCCAAATTGGGTGCGGGATGGAGACCAGGAAGGACCTTAAGGGTCCTTGGGGAATCTAAAAACTAATAGCACACCATAACATGGGGATATCACCTGGCTTGTGCTTTACACGATTCATAGGACGCTGTGCTGAGGGAGGCCTGTCTGAGGCCAGAAGGGAAGAGGAGGTAGGCTTTGGGGACTGCTGTGAGGGGAGCACACTGTGATGACACACAGGGAACAAGAAATGGGTTTGGTGCAAAGTAGTGGATGGGATCCACTGAGATTTGGGCCAACAGGACATCTAAACAGTAGAAAATAAGATGTAAAGTCACCAGGATGTGAGGGCCATTGGCTGAGAACACTGGAAGATTTGCCACGATATCTACATGGTGTGATGGGAATGGTCAGGTAGGAGAAGATACCCACACAGTGTGATGGGAACAGTCAGACAGAAGAGGATACCCACACAGTGTGATAGGAACAGTCAGTCAGACAGAAGAGGATACCCACACAGTGTGGTGGGAACAGTCAGACAGAAGAGGATACCCACAGTGTGATGGGAACAGTCAGTCAGACAGAAGAGGATGCCCACACAGTGTGGTGGGAACAGTCAGACAGAAGAGGATACCCACACAGTGTGGTGGGGATGTTCAGGGAGAAGAGGCTTAGGGGGATCTTAAGAGTTGGATGAAAATATCTTTTCCTGAGTATTTGCATATTGAACAAGGTTTGTACGTAACAGATTCTAAATGACACCACACAGTAAGTAGTTCCTAGGACTAGAAATGTGATGCACATGTAATTTAAAAGTACCTTCTGGGTAAGTGCTTACTAGACATTAGGGGTTTCTGTAGAAAGCAATGAAATGTGGAGGCTTTAATGTTGGATTCCAGTATTTTGTGAATATGGGAAGAGTAATCATTTTTACATGAGAAAAATTTATCTTTCCTTTTAAAATACCTGCTAAATTAATCATTTTTCTATTCCCAGTACTTCATTTTGAAATAATAACACCTCTATTAACTGCAGTAATTTTATTCTATATAGTAAAGTTTAAGTTATATTCTAATGAAAAATGCAAGATGATAATCTTAATTGTTTTAATAACAGTGAAAATAATGAAAGTGTTCATCAGAAATTTTTGAATGAGAAAATAATATGAGGGTATGTGTGCTTGTAATTAAATATATGAATGTACACATAGAGACAGAAATATAATATAAGGAACAATTCAATCATCCATAACTTTCATTTTGAGCAGAGATCCATGCTGCCTTGGAGGATGCCGCTAAAAACGCACCTGGCGTCTTCTGCACAGCGGCTCACCCATCAGTTGCAATGTGCCTGTCTGCTTGAGAGAGGTGCAGGTGACGTGTCTTGCCTACTGTTCTCAAGGCCTTTCCCTGTCCTCTTCATCATGCTAACAGGCTAACAGTCTCTTACAATTTCCAACTGTCACTGAAGACAAAATAACCATATGCAACAGGCCTCTGTCAGAAGCTTCTGCTGATGGTAGGGTTAGTGAAATTAGTCTCCCATTTGTCAAGGGGGCTATGACTCATTACAAACAAACGCATGAAATCCCAAACATTGCCTGAAAACCCAGGCGTAATGAACCAAAATAAAAACCTAATTCACCATTAAAAGGCTTTTATACAGTCCAGTGTGCAGATGGCTGGGCACTGGGTGCTTGACAGCCAGCATTAAAGAGACAGTACCCTATCTGGGAGCTACAATGTAGGCAGCTCTCAAGGACAGTGACTACACAGACACATGCCATGTCACATGGAATTGTAGACAAAACATGCATCAATAATTAATAGAAACATGTGTTAGAAAATGTCTCAAGTGCCTATTGGGTGGTGGAGAGACACGGAACTGAGGGACAAGGGGCCCTAAGTGTGGATATGGCTTCTCATGGCCATGTTATTTCATGTCTACAGTTATAAAGTGAGCTCAAGTCTCTACTGATTTTCCTTAGGAAAATGAAAATTCCTATTATGTTTTAATGCCATTGTGCATCTTTTGGAAAGACTCTGGGGAACATGATTCATCTAATTATTCATTTTTCCATCAGTATCAAATTCTTGAAACAATAACAAAAGTGCCCTGTACAGCTGGGCACAAACTCCAATGCACGTGAAGCCGTTTGAAGGATCTCTTTTATATGAATCAATGGATGATCTCATTACTCTTGTGGTAAGAGTTGAGTGGAGACTCAAACTGTGGGAAAAGTAGCCACGAGTGGGATCTACATGTAAGTGAAAAAGGCCTAAGAGCCAAGATTAGTTTCTCAAAGTCTGGAGAACAGTCAACCACTTCAAGGAGATATTTGAGAGGACACAGTGTGCATGCTTCTGTGAACCGGATTTTGCAGCATCTGAAAGGCCAGTATAGTGGCTTTGGATGCTGTGCCATGGAGAAGGGGTTTGGCAGATGTGTTTAGCAGAAGAGTGGCATTTGCTTAAATCCATGAAGAGTCGTTGGCTTCTGGCTGGAACAGCATGCTACAGGAAAGGAACAGAGCAGGCAGGTTTGTTGGGAGCTTGCCTGACATCCCTCAGAATGACAAGAAAGTCATGGGCCACTCCAAAGAGAATGTGTCATTTGTGAAAAATAATTAGATACATCATTGGTCATAGTTGGACATAACTAGTTGGTCAGTAGCAGCTAGATGATTTAGGAAAATCCCAGGTTCACAGTGCTTCAAACATTAGTAGTCTGTTTAGACACCAGAAATTTCTGAGGATGCCAGGAAGACTCCATTCCCATAGTGCTTCTTTGAGGCCATGCTGGCAACACAAGTATTATGACCATAGAATTCCAGAAGGTTTTACATTGGCTACTTATGGGTTTCATATTTCTTAAGACATACTCTGGTCGGTCAGTTCTGTGCCGTGTCTTTGGTCACTTGACCCATAACTTGTAGCAGAATTGGGTTCCACAGGCTTCCCGTGCTAATTAACCATGTGGCCTTTAGTGACTTTGAATAAGATCACTAAATAGGTTGCAAGTATTTACATTGAGGGGTTAGGGTCACCCACTTGTTTGACAACCATTATGCCCAATTAAATTTCCAACTGAAGCCATAACAGCTGAAATCATAAATATGTGATTCTAACCTGTCAAGAATAGTAATTCTACACTAAAATGTTCTGAGGTTAAGAAAATAGATTAGTTTCTACCCTGGATTGAACTGATGATTAAACTGAGTTACTATTGTTCTGTGAGTTTCTGCTCCATGCCAGCTATGTAAACTGTATCAAAATAGGGGACACACATATTGTCAAGTGCTTGTGTTTGAAGACTATGTTTCTTTTCACAGAAGATGTTTGAACCCTTTCAAAGGCAACATTTCTAAAACACTAAAGTGGCAAAGAAAGACAGTGCTTGAGCCCTGGAATTTTATGGGTACAATGGTGTTCCTTGTGAGCGCCTTGGACACATTTGAGCACAATGCTCTTTGCCAAGTCATACACGCCTATGAGCTGGAGCGGAAGCACAGTGAAAAACTACTGGTTTCAGAACAATGTCATTAGACAGATGTGAGGTAAATGCTGAGAGCAGATGTTAGGGAAAGCCAGCACCGAAGTCAACCAGGTGCCACTCAACACTTGCATGATTAGATGTCCCGCAAAGAGGAGTCTTTCCTTTTCATTGTCTCTGTGGGGTTAGTTCCTTGTGTTGTATAGCCAGTCATTTCAGGAAGATGGTAATGAAAGGTTCTTCATCAAAACTACAGGCTGTGCAGGTGCAGACAGCAGAAATGCTCTACTTGGCACTTAAAAGTCTAATCGGACTCATTTTCCTAGTGACACCACAGCCCAAAGACCTTCTTGTCTTTTGCCATCCTCGGTTGGTGATCTGGCTACTTACAGCTTTATCATCAAAAACATGTGTATGCCAAAGGATCACTTTAGTAGACTTCCTAAGCCAAGGAAGGTGAAATGTAACTTGTGTTACTCAATGGCTGAAAGCTGAAACCAATTCACATACCTCAGAAAGATGAAGAGTGATACGGGAAGAGCATTAAATAACTGCAATAAGGCAGCATGCCCATGGAGGAATGGGGTGTGCAGGTCTCCCAAAGAAAAGGACACCAGGTAGAATCATCCTGACAGAAGCTGTGTAGGTAAGAAAACAATGAGGCCTTTGACTTGGATTCCAGAATTTATGGATTAAAATAAAGCAATCTTTGAAAATGAAGTTTCCAGAAATCACAGCATAAAACACAGGTTCAATCCCGTGTGTGTGTGTGTGTGTGTGTGTGTGTGTGTGTGTGTGTGTGTGTGTGTGTATGCACACACATGCCTGCTCATGCATACACACAGTGGTGGAATTTCTAGCTGAGGGCTTGGTGGATTAGAAACATGCTGTATTACATAGCTGTAGCATAGCCATCCACTATATTACCATTGCAGATGAGGACAATGATAACTGAAAATATTTTCTCTGAAAACACTAGAATCTGTGCACAAATACCCACAATATTTCAGAGTTTATTGATTCCCAGAGAAAGCACAGATCAGCAAACTTCAAAAGAAAATATGTCCTTGGTTTGTAAACAAATTTAACTTCAAAGGGAGCAGAGAACTAAGCGTGCCATTACTGATGGGAAAGGGGTGTAAAGAATTCATATCGTCATAATAATAACAAAAAATCAAAGCAAGGTACAGTTGAAGCTTTATCTGCATGATTTGAGGACTTTAGCATTGCATTCAACATCTGGTCAGCCTTCATCTTTAGCTTCCTCCAAGATGGTGAAGTATCTGGCAAGAAGCCTCCACTTGCAGTCATGTGTGGCTCTAACACTCATTAAGTTAAATGCTTCTAAATCTCAATTTCTTCATCTGTACATTAAGTGTTACCTGCTTCCCCAAACTGTTGTCCAGGCAATACAAGACAACCAATGAAGACCTTAGCTTAGTGGTTTACACTGAGTTAGAAGTCAATAAAAACATCTAAAGCAGGAGTTATCTCAGGGGAACAAGAACTATGGCCACACACTCTCACTGAGCATGGACTATGTCAAGATACAGAAAGCAAAGCTGATTTGTAAAAGTGTGTTTCCTTATACTATAAGCCAGTAATTAACTCAACTGGAAGCTGGTCTAGGATGTTATTTTTTACTCTCCAAGAACTCCACATGCATCCTGCTTTTTAGTAGTTGGTCTATTTAGAAGCCAGGTAAGTTAGACTTTGCCTTACATTTGTTTGACCAAGGAATAAGTTATTTAGGCTTCAAAATGAGATAGAACATGAAAAATACAGGTAGCACAAAAGTACACCTTTTAGAAAGACATGCATTGTGCTGGGGGAATCCTTTGCTTGGGCATTTCAAAATCAATGCATTGATTCAGTTAAATATTTGATGAGGTCATTTTCCTTTCCACAGAAGAAAGTCTTGGCCCTAATTAATACACTTACAACAAAACCCCTACAAGTTAAGTTTTGGGGAACATCCTGGAAGAGGAGGTGAAAAGATTTGAAGAGCCAGAGGATTATGACACTGGAAGAGAGACAGTCAAAGGGACACTAAGGAAAGGAGTGATCTGTGAGGATTTGGGGGAAGGAGAAAGAGGTGAATATTATTAAGACACATTAGATGACACTCTCTAAGAATTAACATAATGTCATAAAAAGAATTTCTGCTTATTGTCCTAAATAACGCTATGTTTTAAAAGAAAGACTGGTATCAGTTTCAAAATGTGGTTGTTCAGGACTTCACATGTCTAAGATTCTTGTTCTCAGTCTGAACAATGACACCCATAATATCGGTGATGGACAGACTCCTTCTTTGAGTTCTTTGTGGGATCGTTATCCATCTGACCTCAGCTTTACCTAAAAGCCTGACTGTAACTACAAAGCATCAGGAAAGGAACTGTAGGCTGGAGTGGTTTATTTTCTCCCGAATAAGGATAGAATCAGTTTCTTAGTTGACTGAATGGTTTATTATTTCCTCTGGTTACTGTGGCCTTCAATAATCTTAAAATAGAACATTAAGAAGTTGATTAAAATTCAGTTATTAAATTGTTTAATTCTGAGAAATGAATAATTCATATTGCTAATGCATTCTAAAGAATCCTCTTCCACACACAGCCTTACAGGAAAAGAAACCCTGAGTATCTAGAAAGAAAAAGAGAAATTAAAGAAAAATGCAATTTATATCATAGAAAGGGGTTGTAAACTATTCATTTCTCCCTTCTACCCTCTACATCAAATGCCTGAGGGACGAGGATAGAAATCAAACAAGATTACAGAAAATGTGTCCCATGAAGGATATCTCCCCAAATTAAAACAAAAGAAAACAAAAACAATTCCTTAGGGTATTGGTTCCTCATTGCTGTGACCAGACACCTGACCAGAAGCCACTTTGGTGAGGGGAGGTCTCTGGATCATGCTTTGACAGGGCACAATCTGTTAAGGACTGGCTGTTTGGTGGCTTCAATCACTCACATGTGCAGGAACTCAGAAGAAGGCGTAGACCATGAGCATTGCAGGCATGAGCTCAAGGCCAGACTCACAGTGACACATGCATCTGGCCCTGGTCTCTTGACCAGAACCACATTGTCTCCTGTATGTTGATGTGTAAAGTGCCCATCAACCCATGTCTGCCTTCTGGGGAAGCTATGCTGTGGTGTTTCCACAGGTCCAGAGAGCAAAGGTTCCCGACCACAGACTGGAATCCAGTAGGAAGTGGGATCAGTCACAGAGACAGTTCTTTACCCTCATTCCAAACACAGCACATTTGCTGCTCTGCTCATGAAGGAGGAGAAGTCAATGAGGGTGAAGACAAGGAGGAGCAAGAAGGCAGGAGACAAGCAGGAGGTATGCCACCTGTTAAAGGTGTGCCACGTTGGAGGGTGCTGGGTACAAAAATCAGACATTTCAAAAGGGGTGGTGTGAATTTATTTGGGACTAGGGATATTTTACAAGGAAAAACAAGACTCAGCTCTTCCAAACAGTGATTAAATGAAAACACGGCAAGACAAAAACAAACAATAAACAAACAAACAACAAAAACCTGCCTGACGGCAAAGTAATTTGACATCTGAAGAGTGTATCAAGAAAGTAAAAGTCTGACTGACAAAAAGAAGCCCCATGTCAGCAAGAACAAGACATAAATAAACTGCCAGGAAGTGCCCAGGCTCCATGATTCTCACAAGTTTCTATTTCATGCAGCTGATGCCCTCTCCCTGATCTCAATCTCTTTTGTGCCCCTCATTGCAAATTCCTAGATCCTGTGTTCGCAGCTCCTACTCTGAAAAACAGTAGCTCTACAACCAGTTCACTGTTACCTCCAGAAAACATTGCCATGTCCTGAGAGACTCAGTTCTTGTATGTAAAAACAAGAACTGCTATAAAACACTGTCAGGGCCCATAGAAGTGGCTCTGGTCCATATTGATTTAAGGTCATGGAGTTCAAACCTATCCTTGCTCTTTCAAGGGTCAAGGTCTAAGACTTAAAGGTCTAAGGTGTGGTTACTATATGTCTTAATCTTCAAGGCCAGATAACAAGAGGTATAGTCTAAAGTGTGGTTGCTAGATGTTTTGAGGATTAAGGAAGTAATT
The DNA here is from genome assembly GCF_003668045.3 of Cricetulus griseus. Taxonomy (NCBI): domain Eukaryota; kingdom Metazoa; phylum Chordata; class Mammalia; order Rodentia; family Cricetidae; genus Cricetulus; species Cricetulus griseus. Next base: position 2,465,810 of record NW_023276806.1, read on the forward strand.
AAGTCTGTTCCTTGTATCATTGGCAAGGAAGTCCTTTTGCCTCCCTCCCTTTGGTTGGGGTATATAAGAACTTTAAGCAATAAACTTAAGGTGGATCCCAGTGTTCACAAGGTGCACTCCCGACTCTATATTCTGTCTCTAGTCGGTTTCTTTTCTCAATCCACACTCGCCTTCTCAGGTATAAATTGGACAGGCTGGCTGGACCCAACAAAGCACACAATGGCAATGCCAAGGGAATGTTCATCATGGGCCAGAGAACTGCAGTTAAGACACCTTCCTGGTCTAGGTCAACATAGCCAGCATTTTATAGTACAAAGAATGGAATAGTTACTTTTTAAAAAATCATCCAACAATCAAAATGTATTAGGATTTACCAAATGCCTAATTTGAACCATTGCTATAAGGACATGGGACTGTATGAAGGATCTTCCCTTGTGGACTACATATTCTGACCAGGGGTGACAATTACCAAATAAAGGGCTAAAATCTGTGATACAGTGATTATTGTTTGGGGAGTAAGACTTCTAAGACAGAAGAGGTCATGGGTAGAGGTCTTTGGGGTTCTTATTCCATATGGGGGGGTGAGGGCTTATAAAGGGCAGAGGCTACTAGGAAGTAAGAAAGTAGACCACCATGCAGAGACTCAGAAAATGGACATTCCAGACCGAGTGGTGTTGAGCATAAAGTCCTTGAAGGGGGCTTCCCAGATATCATAGTTTAAATGTCCTTGGGGATGATGCAAGAAAGATGACGCAGTGTGGTCATGGGGATGGTGGGCAGCAAGGCACTAGAGCTTCACAGGTCTATGATGAATTGAACTTGAGTTCTGAATAATGGAATAATATCGTGAGGCCATGAACAAGGCTGTACTCTGCAGGGATGGAGGATTTAAATGTTTTAGCAGAAAAACTGTGGATGCTGTATTGAGACATGTAGACACAACAAGGTTATAAGTGTGAAGGTTAGTGAGAAGCTAGCTCCTCACTCTCAAACTGTGTTTCAAAGGAGATGGGAATGTCTGGGTCATCACTCTCTACACGCGGAGCAGTTATGAGCATACTGTGACCAGTGTCCAGACACAAATTTTGTATCAAATAAGATAAGCTTTAAATAAAAACAATAGTATTGGTATTCTTGATAGCTTTGGGGTAGACTAGAAGCCGTAAGAGTCTAGATGTAGGACACCCTAATGCCAGTCCTCTGAGACAAACATTCCTGTGGCATTGTATGCTTAAAGCATCTGGTGTTAAAACAAAACCAACCAACCAAACAAAAAACCATTGTTTCTCAAATTCTCTATCTCAGGAAAGACTAATGCAATGTTCACATTTTTGGTAAGTTTTACGGTACAATAATGTCTTACATTTTTATCTCTTTACACTATACACACACACACACACACACACACACACACACACACACGCATGCACGCACGCACGCACGCACGCACGCACGCACGCACACGCACACGCACACATACACACACACAAATTAACGTATTGAACATAGCACTTAGGTATGATATGAAGCAAAGAATTTGAAACAAAACAGCTGGCATTAGATTCTCATTATTGTGTTTTGTATAGTATTGGATGGAACACTATCAACATAGATATTAGAACCCCACAACCAGATAGGAAAAATTCTAGAAGATTTTCACATTTTTTGATTTTATATGTCTCCCATTGATACATTTCAAGAAGAAAAGAGTCACAGACAACCGTATGGTTAGAGATTATCTTTAGTCAGTTATGACCATAATGATATGACTTTAGTGTCAAATTACAGAATCTTCCTCTCTCTAGGGTGTCTGTTTTCTGTTGCTGCTGTAATGTTGTAGCTAACATAAGTGCCATGGCCATGTTATCATTTGTGGAGATGAAGAGAGAGCAACTTTTACTTGTTTGTGTGTGGACATGGTAATCTTTATCAAGGAATTATCCAGACTCTTTTCTGTAGGTACAGATTTCCAAAGTCATTCATGTTGAATGTTCACTCCACACACAAGTCAAAGAGATGTGCGAGTCTGCCCTCAGAGTTTGCTTTATTCTCTGTTAAAGCAAAGTGTCTAAAAGAAATAGTAGATTCCAGAGTAGTTTAGAATGGAAAATAAGTAAGTAAAGATATACACAGCGAAAAGACTGGCCATGTGTAGCAAGAATAATAAAAACCCAGAGACAGATACTGGGGTTCAAGCTGAAGATCAGAAAAGCAAAGCAGCCAGCCATTAGAGTTTCCTCACCTCTATCAATGCTCAGACTAAAGGCACAATCCACGGAACCTCGACTGCACTGCTGCTCAAACTCAGGGTGTGAGCTCCTGTCTCCTCCTGCCTTATATTCCCTCTCCCCCCAGCCATATCACTCCTGTCTCCACCTCCCTGCTGCTGGAATTCAATGGGTGAACTCTTCTCTCTGTTAGACTGATTCACTCTCATGTAGCCCAGGGTGTCCTGGAACTCACAGAGATCCGTCTGCCTCTGTCTCCTGAGTGCTGGGATTGATAAAAACTGTGACCACCACTGCCTGGCCTCTATGACTGTGGCTAGCTCTGCACTTCAGGCAAGCTTTATTAGATCATCAACAAAGCATCATCACAGCCATGACGTCAGAAATGACAGTGAGTGAGTGGTTTGAAAACCAGGAATGGTGAGGAAGGGGTTCTTGAGGTTCTGGGCAGACACTGAGGAGACCCATCATGGGTCATCCAGCTCTGCATGGCCATGTGGATTGCATTTCCTCGTGTTACCAAGTAACTCAATGCTTCTTATGCTTATCCTTTTCGATTTCTTCTCTGCGTTGACTTCCTCTGTGGTAAAGAACCAAAGCCATGGCGAGGAGAGAGAAGCTTGAGGTGCTAATGGAATGAGGAACTTCCTGATGTGGAGTGATGCCTGTGGGGCTATTTCATGGCCACAAGGTGCCAGGAACACAGTAGACGCTGTAGACTTTTGCTGAATAAGTGAGCAATGAAGGGTAGCATCGCCTCCAGGATGGGTCCTGTTTATAATATACCCCTCCAGAATTTTCCTTTCAAAAGTCAGTTTACATTTGAGTGTGTGTGTGCATCTGAAGTTAGTTTACATTTGAGTGTGTGTGTGTGTGTGTGTGTGTGTGTGTGTGCGCGCGCGCGTGCACCAACACTACTGCTGCCATCACTGTATGTGGAGGTTCAAGGGCAACTTAGAAAAGACAACTCTTTTCCTTCCATGTGTATTCTAGAGACTGAACTCAAGACACCAGGTGTTGCTGGGCAGTGGTGGGACTTTAATCCCAGCACTTGAGAGGCAAAGGCAAGAGGATCTCTGTGAGTTCAAGGCCAGTTAACTCTACAGAGGGAGTGCCAGGATAGCCTCCAAAGCTACACAAAGAAACACAAAAAATAAATGAAGAAGAAGAAGAAGAAGAAGAAGAAGAAGAAGAAGAAGAAGAAGAAGAAGAAGAAGAAGAAGAAGAAGAAGAAGAAGACATCAGGTGTTAAGAGAGCTTTCTGTCCTGGCTGGTCGCACAGCCTTTGAGGCCCAAGTAAATACACAGAGATGATATATAAATTATGAAACTATTGGCCGGTGGCTAGGGTTACTTATTGGCAAGCTCTGTCTTAAGTAATAACCCATTTCTATTAATCTATATATTTCCAAGTGGTCTTGGCTTACCGGAGAATGCTTGGCATGTCCTCTCTTCCCAGGCTCACATCGAGACTCTTGTCTGCCTAAACGTCCCAGAATTCTCCTCCTCTGGTAGCCCCACCTATCCTTCCTGCCTGGCCACTAGCCACACAGTGTTTTATTCATGAACCAATAAGAGAAACACATATACAGTAGGACTTCCCCCATCAATCAGGATTGATTAGCATGTGGCGCCGTGGTTTGATCCATTTCACCAGCCCCCTTGCAGATTTTTTCAATGCAATATATAGCTCAGTCCCCCCAAGGATTTCTGATGATGGTGGACTGCATTTAAGGAGTAAATTAATAATCAAATATATTTTACTGTATGCTTTAATATGTATAACAATGCCATTTTCTAATAATGCACATTTCCCAAAGATGTTTAACTACTAAAGATCTAGAAATGAATTCCTTTATTATTATTAGCCTATAATTTCATCTAAAGCTAAAGCTTTTCCTGACATTACATATTATAGACACAGGAAGCAATACTGCAATTAAATAAATGGATATGCTTGTTAAAGATCTAAAGTTTATTTTGTCCAAAAAAAAAGCCCTTTTATTAACTGAATCTGAATTGTATTTGAATTTGTATAATCTATTCACATTGCGTGTGAACTGAAAGGTGGGGTTTTGAGCCTTTTCTGTGTACAATGAGGGTATTAAATGCAATTTGTTTGCTTACCCAAGAGACCAGGTGGAGGACATTGAAGCAGTATGGGCTGTGGTGCCCCACCCTCCCTTGCCATTCTGTTTATGCCCCAAATGTAGGTGCTCTGTCCAGATTTAAGTTCACCATATGTTAATGTGAAGGTCATAGTGGGAGACACATATGACAACACAGTTGGGATCGATGATCTACTTCATCCACAAGACTGCTAAGTGTGTCCCATGGTATGTCCCATAGCCTACTGGCCCAAGACACTTTGACATTATCTTCCTTAAGAATTATTTTATTTTAAAGATTGTGCATGAGTGTTTCTGTGTTTGTTCACATGTGTCTGGGTACCCATGGAGGGTGGAAGAAGGCATTAACCACCCTAAGCTGCAATTTCAGGTGGTTATGAGCCATCTAGCTCAGAGCTTGTCTTCAGTCATCTGCAGAACAGCTCTGAACTGTTGAGTCATATCCTCAGGCCCCGGTTTTACGTTCTTCACACTGAGACAATCCTGTGAGGTAGACTGGCCTTGTTAACAAATAATACATCTTACTGTGATCTGGTGCAGTGTGTGTCCTTGTGTGTGTTGTGGAGTGTGTGTGTGGTGTGTGTGGAGTGTGAGTGTACGTGTGTGTGTGTATGTGTGTATATGTGTGTGTGTGTGTGTGTGTGTGTGTATGTGTGTGTGTGAGTGTGTGTGTGTGTGTGTGGAATGTGTGTGTGTGGTGTGTGTTTGGTGTGTGTGTGTGTGTGGGTGGTGTGTGTGTGTGTGTATGTGTGTGTGTGTGTTGTGTGTGTGTGTGTGGAGTGTGTGTGTGGTGTGTGTGTGAGTGTGTGTGTGTATGTGTGTGTGTGGTATGTGTGTGTGTGGTATGTGTGTGTATGTGTGTGTGTGTGTGCACATGCTAGCTTGCATGAGTGTGTGCATGTACACAAATGCCCACACACGTCTTCCATTTCTTCTAAAATGTAAGCAAACCTGTATTTATTAAGTGAACTAAATGTCCAAATGCATAATTCATAAAAAATAAAATTCAGATTACCCAGCATCCAGTTACCTATCCAGAATAAGCAGGAATATTGGATAGAACAGGTTTTTGTCTTTTAATGTTTTAATGAGCTTTGGGACTTCCGTGCGTGCTTGTTATGTTGCCTTAATTACTCATAATAATTCTAATGTGCATTTTATATTTAATTACAATGCTTATAAAGATTAGGTATGGACAGTAAGTTATTACAGCTAGCATGTACATAATGATTATGAACTGAATTTGTTGGCTTTTACACCAGCACTCAGTGTTGGTAACTTTCAATTTTACCTCTGTGATTAGCCACATTGTCTGATTAAACAAATATTTCTGTGAAAATGATTACAAATGCCAAAGCAGTGTCCGCATATTTTTGCTTTTGCCAAATTTCATCAAGCTACATTTTCAGTTTCCAGAATTTTCCATTCCAAAAACCCCTCATTTCACAATACTAAATATCATTTTTCTCAATTATTTAAAATATCATAATCTTAAGATATTTCAGTAGGAAGCTTGAGATCCAATGAGTAATGTTTTGTGAGATTAGCTATTTATACTCCAAACACAAAGATAAGCAATTAAATAATCCTCCCATTTGGTAAACACTAAGAATAGTTCATTTCTATCAATAAGAATTCTCTTTCCATCTGGCATAATGCATTTCTAGAAATCAGATGGGAATTTTTTTCTCCTTGCAAAATTGTTCATATGAAAAAACAAAACAGAAGCCAACACAGATTCATTTTCCGTCTTTGCTGTTTAGTGCAGGGCATGAGACTAGTGGACACTCAGGCACACTATTTATGATTAGGATTGCCATAAGACTTCTTAGGACAAGTCACCTGTGCATAGAGAAAGAACTCTCTCACACCAGAACTCACAGGTGAGGGTGACTACAGCCTTCCTCAGGTGAGGTCTGTTTCTTTGTTCCAGATTGTTGTGTTTGACTCAGGCAATAATTAATTTCACTGAGCAGAAGCACGTATAAAAGACAGAAATAATACCAAAATAAACAAGAAAATTTTATCTGAAAAATCATGTATAATGACATCAATATGGTGTATCAGGAGCTTTGCATTAAAAATCCATCCATTAGAAGGCCAGCTTAGGACAGTAGTAAGGAGGGAGACACAAGGCAATTATGTCATTTTAAAATGTGTAAGTGTGTGTGTGTGCGAGCATGTGTGCCTGCCTGCCTGCACTCATGCACATATGCACACACACATTCAAGTGGAGGTCTGAGGACAAGTGGCAGGAATTGGTCTTCTCTACTGGTGTGTGTATCCTGGTGATTACACTCAGGTCTTCACACTTGGTTGTGAATGCTTTACCTGCTGAGGTATCTTACTGGCCCCAAGTGTTTCACTATTTTGAAACTTTAATTCTTGTCTCCACAACCCAAGAATGATGGTATATACCTGAAAGACTCCTGGAAGTAAAAGAGGGTACATGAAAAGAAATCATGTAACAGATACCGAAAACCTGGAAAAGTTCAGTCACCCCTTGTGTGCTCTGACCATCTGAATCCAATCAGCACTTGCTGCTTTGTCAGAGGCCATAAGTCACCTTTCTAAGACTCCAAAACAGCCTTTGTGAGGCTGACTGTGATGTGTGTGGTGTGCTTGTAGGTCACTCATGGATGTTCACAGACATGCAAGAGTGTGCAGGCAGACTACACATGATTGTTCCTGTGTGTACACAAGTGTGCTCATGGACACATGCTGCTTTATTGTCAACCCATAGGAGAAACATATATACAGAGGAACACTCCCCACATCACACATGGTTATCAAGCTCCCCTCACTGCACAACTGCCCTGGATACAACAGTGCCCTCCTTGTACCTTCATGACAAAAAACATCTATAGATCCATATGATGCTTACTGACCTATGCAGTGATTGATATAATTCCTATAGTATCCCTAATAATAAAACATCATAGATAAGTATTGTTGGGCCCTTCCCCCACTGGAGTCTGCTGACCATCTGTGACTAGGAGCCGTGCTGGGTCTTTCCCCCATTGGGGTCCGCTGACCGGTTTGTGACTAGGCGTTTGCTTCCTTGTTTTCCTCCTCCTGACAAGGCCTGAATGCAAGAATGCAAAATATCTGCCAATCCCTATTGCAGGAGGGACTTGGGAACATGAACTTCTGGCCTGGGTAGCTTTCCACTGTGCCTGTTGACTGGTATATAAGTCTTCTCCACTTTGAAATAAACGGCATTCTCCTTGCGAGAATGACCCATTGTCTTGTCTTTATTTGAAAGACCCCCTTGCCCGAATCTGTGAGAAGTGTTATAGCGCAAGCGCTACAAACTATTTTACACTATAGATGTTATATCCCAGAATTATGACCACCCCGGTCGCATATTCCGCAGCTCCATTATTAAAAATTAGAGCATTAATTTTCCTTAAATACATTATGAAATCTAAGGTTGGGTTTAAGTCCTTTTTGTCGGTTTCTGACAAACATTTATTGAGCATTACTAATTATCGATGACACAGAATATGACTTTCAGCTGGAATCCATACAGACTCCTCATGTAAAGTTCATGGATGGAAGACTTTTAGGGTTTCTGTGGGTCAGTCTACTGACTTAAGGAAAAGATTTTTCAGAGTTTGTCATTGGGAAGCTATTCTGTGGTAAGATGAAATAAGGAAGGTATCTGGCCAAACTTCTCTTCAATACACTCAATATTGCCACAAAACCTTCTTTGATTATTCATTTAGTTTCCCCAGATGGCTAAATGCATGTTTTTATGTTTCTCTACCCATATATTATCACGGCACCCAGCCTTCATCAGAGAGGCTTCTTATTGCAGTGGGTGGCGGGGCATGCAGAAACTGGAACTAGCCAACATGCTGACAATAAGTGATGATAGGATGCTAAAACAACCCCTCCAAGACTCAGGGGCCAACACAGAAGAGGGGGCAGAATGAACCCAAGAAGCAGAGGTTGTTGAGATCTGAAACACAGCGATGTCTTTTGAATGCAACACAGTTGTCACATGCATTGACTCAGCAACTGTGGCTTCCTTTGCAGGACCTGCACAAGACTGGGTCCCTCACTGTTTCCTCATGGATGGGGAGGCATGGAACCCTGTACTACAGCCTCTAGAAATCATTGACAATTGAAAACTGTTGGGGAGAATGTCGTTTTCTTCAGTGGTGTAGCCTTGGTAAGTTGTCTTTACTCTAGTAAATAACCTTCCACCCATGCTTGGGCAGGAAACTATAATTAAACTCAGTGGCTTATCTATTTTTTTAATGGGAAAGTAGGAAGAGGAAAGAGGAATAGGTGTTAAAATTACCAACATTGTATAAATGCATGAAGCTGTTCAGCAGAAGAGCCCCTCTGCACCTTTGAAAGTGTCTCTCTTGAGTCCTGTTTTTAACCATTTTTTTGGAATTCATGAACTTCATGCAACACCTCCAATCCCAAGGGTGAACTACTTGTTTCTGTAGCTGGTTTGTACTTCCTCTTTTCTCATTTTCAGGAAATGCTTCCGGGGTCCCTACCACCTCTTTGGTGACTATATGGCAGTCCCTCTGGGGGCACAGTGAATTCCTACAGCCCCAAAATTTCACTGAGTGCTTTTTAAGCATACTGCTGATAATTTTCCTGTGATCTAAAGTTAAACCTTCTGAGCTAACCCTGTGGCCACTTCAGGAACCTTAACATTCTCAATGGAAGTGGGGAAAGTGTTTGCCGAACCCGGGTCTGAGGATAGCTCTATCCCCACAGTATCCAGATTAGTTGTGTGAATTTTATTCCTCACTACTATATTGCTCACTCAAAAAGGAGGGGTGACTGATGTTTGTGAATACAGGTCCATAGATGGACCCCTTTTACTACCCTTTCTCCTGAGAAGAACATGGGTACACACATTGTTTCCATGAGAGAATTTTACAAGCAGAATTCCTGAGTGCCTGCAACCCCTTGGAAGACAATTCCACCTGGAGAGGGTGATACAGTGCAGTGCATGGGGCTAGGAGCCACAAGGCATACTGACAAGGGACAAATTATGACAGGGATATAAGAAGGCAGACATAGAGATTGGGGAGAGACTGGGCCATTCTGACTTGAGGTTGCACATGTTGTGTGAGGCATTTCTACAGTTGTTTGCCTGTCCAAACGGCTCCGAGCATAGCAGCATGTGAGCCCCAAGGGATTTTTCACAGTATCTTCTGACAGCTTGTGGCTATTTTGTGGGTGGACAGATGGAGTCCTTTTGTAAAGGAGTGGCCTGAGCAAGCCTGTGGGCCATGCCTGACCTTAAGGAAACAGCAGGTGGACCTAGTGTGTGGCTTGGCAAATCACTCCTGACAAAATTGTCCTGGCCAACTGTTTGTGAACACAGACAGCAGGGGGTGATGGTGGGTGCCATTCACTCTGCCTCTGGTGTGTGAGCAACTGAAGCTTGGTTTTGAACTTTTCTGGCACCTGCCACCTGGTGGGTAGAGGAAATCAGATCATCTATGTTGTCATTGTGTTTTTCACCCAAGTCTGCAGTTGGAAGGCCAGGTTCTTTGAATCACAATGATGCTGGGGTCCCCCATGGATAAAAATCCCTCAGTTCACTTGCAACCATTTCTGTTTATCTTTGGCTGTAAATTGCTATGATAACTGAGGAGATTACAAAGGGGCTAAGTTAGAAACATGAGGCTTGCTCACAGCTCTTAAAGTAAATGCTATGGGGGGGGGGTCTCTTGTTCTCGAGTTCAGCAAGGAAAAACTCACCAACATAAAAGAAGAATGCAGAAAGCAAGATTTACTAAAGCAAAGGCATTTCTGGATCCATGGAAGGGAGGAGCCCACAGCATCCCTCCATCTACTTTGCCTGCTCTTGTCTATCTTAAATCTACTTTCTTATTGCTAGTGAATTTAAAATGTTTCCTTCCTACTGTATGCTTATTCAGAACCAGTTTGAACTAGAAGCTGTTTTCTCCCTTTAGACTTCTCCTTCTCTCCCGGTTACTCCTAACACTGACTGTTGGTTAAGACATTGTTGCCTCATTGTGAAAACATCGCATTATTTTAAAGTTGAAGATTTTCAAGGAAAGCTAGTGTCAGGGATTCAGGAGTTGGTCAGGTACACAAACAGGAAACGGGGCTTGTATTGCCTTCTAGGCAACTTAATCCATTTCTCTCAGATCCACCACTCATGTGCAACTTGTACCTCACAACTCCACATTATTCTGGTCTCCAGTTGGGCCTGTACTTACTCATCACCTCATCTTATGAGATGAATTTTTATTGCTGAGATCCAAATGTAGCTTCGTTCATGAGTTGGTCTTGATTTCACTAACAGAAAGAAAGAGGGCCCTTATTGTAAGGGGAACATTCTGTACTTGGATGGAGGCAGAGAATGTAATAACATTGCTGCTGAGTTAAAGATTTAAAAGTCAGACAGAAAGGACTTGGCAGAAGTAAGGAACCAGATTGGTTCAAGAAGTCAGTAAAGAAACACTAGATCTGTCATATAACTTGAGGAGCAATTGATGATCAAAACAAAGAGAAACCCTGAAGGACAGGAGGAGGAAAGAGATGCTGAACAAAGATGGTTGGAATTGTAGCAGGTAATCCAGGCAGACATTCAGGGGAACAGAAGACAGTGAAAGCCAGAGGCAGGAACAATGAGAAGAGAATATCCAGTTCCCACTGCTCTTAATCAGGAAATCAGAGAAGGGCAATGCACTAGGGCAGAACAAAACAAACAACCTCCCACATACAGCAAAAAAATAAACCCACAGTACAGCTAAGACAAGATGGGAATTTGGCTGCCACTCAGGACCACTCCTGGAGGGGAGCCTGGGTACAGAGCTAGGAGCAGCCAGGAACACTGAGGCAATGAGCTTAGAGACAGAATCAGGAGTATAGAAACAGGTATGCAAGATGAAAGAGGGCTTAAAGGAGACAATGAGCAGGAAAAGGGAATAAGGTGGATGAGAGCTGGAATGAGAGGGAAGGGAAGATGGGGATGTTATAGTCACTCCTGGGTTTTCAGCTGTGCAGTTGGATGCTCAGGCCAGACCACTGCAGAACACTAAGTCCTTTTCATGTCACAGCTTTGGTTTGGGATCTGATGTGGCCTTGAGACACCGGAAGTCCATATTAGATGAAGAGATGTGTAGAAAGGTCTGGAGCCCAGAGGAAAAGGCTGTCCTGGTGTTAAGAATGTTTGAGTCACAAGTGTTAATTGAAGTCATGGGTCAGATGGAAGGAATGACACAGAGCTTTTAAAATGTAAAAACAAAAGCATCTTCTACTTACTGGACACATTTAGACTGTCTAGGAGTATCTGATTCATTCTTGAAAACTGATAAAGGTTTTAGGTTCTTACACTGTAAGACATATGATTCTATAAAATCAGAGAATGGTAAAGAAATTAAGCAAATGAGTAAACCCTCAAGATGAAGCAATGTAAAGATGGAATTTTAAAGTGACCTTAATATCTTTCATATAGTCATAATGATTCTGTTAAACAAATACTGGTAAATTTTTCATATCTTGTCCTTTTTGAATAGTAATACTTAGAATGGGGGTGTTTTGGAAGTTATTGGCTTTGACAAAGGTGACATTAAATATGGAAGGCGTTTTAAAAGGAGGTATGTAGACAAACCATTCTTATTTCTAGTTAGTGTCAGGGAAATTTAGCATCCATATGTTGTGCCGTAAAGCCCTCCTACTACCTTATCACACCACTTTTATCCATTTAGCTCTTATTTTCATCATCAAAATTGTAAACCTGTTCTTGAGTGGAAAAGCAAATAGAGTTCCATGTGAAAACAAACAAACAAACAAACAAACAAAAAACTCTTGAAAGTTTAGAATCTCTACCAAGGCAAAGAGTAATCATAGCTTGAGAGACTGCTCAACTTGACGGGACGTAGCATCAGTCATTGCTATCAAAAGCAAGTGCTTCAGTTATGAGAGGCAAGCCATAACAGTCTGTAGATCTGAATGTCTATTTTCTAAGATAGATCACCAAATAATATCTATCAGACATTTAGAGTCCATTTTGATTCAGCTTTATGAAAAGCCCATGCCATCTTGAGTAATCACACTATCAGCCATTTTTTTAACTTGCAGAATGGTTATTTTCATAGCTGAATGCAGCTCAGTGGAAAAATTAATAAAACCTATGAAATGTAGCTGAAGGGAACACATTCAGTGGCAAGCTACACAGTGATCTTTTACAAACCCTTAGGTCACTGGCTTTCTAACTGTATCCTGGTAGCTTGAGGTCCAGGGGACAACTGGATGAAGCCAGCATGTAGACCCTCATAAGGACTTACGTGGGGAGAAGATGGCAAACAGGGAGAAAATTATTGTGTGAAGTTCATAGCACAGAGAGCACAAGAGTGATGTGTCTTCCCTCCTTTTCATGATGGTTAGCTATGGAAAGTGTAGCTTTCCAGCACTGACGAGGGCCATGTGGCTCTCATGCTGTAGTGTGTAAATCCCATGTGTTCAACTGGGGCGTGATATTTCACTTGCCCTGCTTCTCACACTTATGCAACAGATCCATGTGTGCACTTTTGGAGTTAATGTTTGCTTGAAATGCATATTCAAAGAGAGGTGTACGTGTCTAGAGCTTTAGGCCATTTGTGGATAAATGAACTAGGACTCCTCCTCCTCCTTTTAAAGACCCAAGATTTTTCTCATTTTGTTCAATTACATCTGTCATGGAAAGCTGCAGTAACCTATGTTAAGCTGGCAGACATTTTGCTAGTTGGATGAAATTCTATTTACCCTTGACATACAAAAATGTCTCTGTAATTTCAATAATAAAAATAAAACCCCAAATATGTAAAAGTGATTTAAAGTGAAATTAAAGGGTGCTTAATTGAACCAAGGTAGGCAATAAGGCCATGATTATCTTCATGCAGTGTGGTATTACAGAATGGTACTTCTGCATATTCCAAGGTAGCAGTCATAGAATAAAAGTCTAAATGGTTTCCTTACTGAAGTTGTATTGGATTTTCATAACACCTTATGTGTGAAGTAATGACATTCTTACTGTGATGGCAATAGGAAAGCTGCCTCTCATATGTCACCATTGTTGGTCAGAATTCAGCGTATATAGCTTCTCTAAAACCAGAATTTACCATGTATTTCTTTCTCTAAAAGCAGAGGAAAGGAAGAAAATGAAGGAGAAGAGGAATCTGACATTCTCTAGTTACGGGCTTGGGAGTGGTTACCACACTTCCATTTCCACACGAGCACAACACAACTGTCTTTGTACTCACCGATGCCCCAGCTGAGTAGCAGGATTGGTGATTCAATTATGTGTTAGACCCTGCACCAAGTTCCTACAATAGACTCTCTTACTCAGGAGCCCATGTGCCCTGTGTTGTTTGTTTCCTGTTTTAGATGAGACATTACTGAGTTTAAGTCATCCAAGTTTCCTTGGCTGGTAAGATGAATTCACACCCAGTCTTATTTCCTCAATTGTGACATTCACATGGTCTTGACTAAGGTGGTGCCTTTGACAGGGCAATGCCTGCACAGCCGATGCCATCTTGAGAAACTTTCTTTTAGTCTCAGTGAAGAGGCCATTGCTGCTTGGAAGCCCAGCTAAGACTCCCCACCCCAAAGCTGCACCCCTCTTTCTACTGTAGCTCATTTGAGACTTCCTGATACCCTGTTGAGTGTCTGCTTCAGTTACTTCTTTGTTACCGTGATAAAGCAACATGACCAAAAGCAACTTAAGGAAGAATGAATTTTGGCTTATGGCCCTGGAGAGAAAGAGCCCATAATGGCTGGGAAGGCACCGCATAGCAGCAAGAGCAGGAAGCTGGCTGACCACATCTTTATCCAAGTGCAAAAAGAGAGACAACAGGAAATGGGTTGAGACTGTAAACTCCCAGGGATGGACTTCCTCCAGCAAAGCTCCTTCTCCTAATCTTCAGGACCTAGAGGTTCTGGAACATACCTAAACAATGCCAGCAACTAGGGACCCAGCATTCAAATACATGAACTTATCAGGGACATTTCTCATCTGAACCCCGGGATTTTGGAAAGGAATTAAATGCTACATGATACCCCAAGCCTCATTTGTAAGTGTGATAATTCTGTTTATTCATTACTAAAACAGGACAAGGTCCTCTAAAGATTGGCAAAGATTATGAAGCAGGGAGATGGATGATGCATTTGAAAGTATCTGCCTCCACAAAGAGCCCAAATGAGAATAATATCTGTTAATTGATGCTCCAGGTGGTATATAGGTTATACCATAGGAACGTGGATTGAGCACTTAGTTTATGCCATAGATCTATGTCTTTTCATTTGCCAACTCACTTAGCCTTCACAATCCACTGAATGCTGTCATGATTTCCATTCTAGCTGAGGCAGAGGATTGTAAAGTCCTAGCTGTACTCTTAGCCACTACTATCCTCTGGATGATAAAGCTTTGAGTTTAATGACTTCACATTCCCTGAGGATATTGTTTCTAGGCATGTCTGTAGGGATAGCATTTGTATTTTCTGGAGCCTTCCTTCCAAGGAACCCTTTCTTTCTATATTTAATCTTTCAGTAATAATGCCATAGTGCTTCAATGTGGAGAGAAGACTCCTACCTACTCCTCCTTAACAGATATGCTTGTATTCATTTCATGTATCCAGAAAGAAGAATAAAATGAATTATCACAGATGAAACTAGGCCTGTGCTCAAATGTGCTGAAATGGTGAGCGCCTAAGCTGCTTCATGCAGCCTGTGTTCCTTTGCCCGTGCTCAGCTCCTCCACACATGTGCTGATGTCAGGGTAGACCCTGAGTAAACACGAGCATCAGCCATCTCTGTGCAGATGAACAGATGTGCAGGGAAAATATAAAGGTCAGCACACACATCCCCTGTGCCCAATCACAGGCTTTGTCACTAGGTGAGCTCATGCTTTATGTCTCTCAGCAGCTGTGATTACCGAGCAAGTCTCAATTCTTCAGTGTGCAGCTACAAAGAGCTGGCTCAACAAAGTCCCTTTTCATCACAAATGTTTGTTACTGGGTTTTGTGTTGCTGCTCTTGCTGAAGACATTCTGTCAATATTTTCTCAGTGTCTGTGTGTCAGATAGCTTGCAAATGACAATGTATGATGGCCTGGTGGTGCAATGGCAGGAAACATACAAACACACACACACACACACACACACACACACACACTCACACACTCACACACTCACACGCACACACGGGTGCACACTGGTCATAGCGTGCATTTCCCCTCAGTCACAGGGACCACTGGTCCTCCAACTACATGCAAATGTCATGTATTAAAGCTGAACAGCAATGCTTCTTGTTCCGAAGGCTGAATCCAGCCATACTTGTTACTGGCTTCTGTCCACATTATATTTTCACTACAAACTGTGGATTGGGGATATTTCCTCTGCAGTTATTTAGGAATGAATAAAGTTTGTTTTACAAATGATTGCTGTCCAGCCAGGAGTTTCCATATGGGTCACACTGCAAATTATGGGATAAGTGCATTCCACTGGGGATTTGTTTATGCTTGATGTGTGGTCTCACTGTCATATTAGTGAAAAGAGATCTTGGCCATGGAGAATGCAGTGCAGTGGGCGGGATTTTGGCTCTGTAGAGGCTTGTGGTACAGATACTCAAGCTCCTGGAGCATAGGCTCCCTTGAAGTTGAAACAATGCCTTTGGCTTCCAAAAATTGTTGGTGACAGAGGAGATTTTTCAGGGTGTCAGAGTGAATTATTCTCCTTCACACCCTTCTCTCGTCTTCTAGTCATCTGAAGCCAGGGAAGCAACATGAACAGAATATTCTGGCACAGTGAAGGGTAGGAAGTTTCTGTCTTAGAGAGAGTATCGGAGCATGATGAGCAGTTGGCAGTGTAAGTGTCTGAATTGGATGATCTCATTGCTTTGTCTCTCCCAGGGCGACCACTACCAAGAATTTCCTCAGTAACAAGCCAGCATGGGACTAGAGGAGCTATCTCAGGAGCTGAAGGTAGGAGAACATAACTGTGCAGCCTCAGGATGAAGAATAAAGCTGTCATTTGTTACATCTGAGAAGCACTAACTGAATTCTGTGAGTTTAATAAAAAGAAAAAAAAAAAGAAAACAAGAAAGAAAAAAAAAAAACGGGAAGTTAGGTGTTGTGTTTGAGAGCCAAGTGGTGAATCAGAAAGGAAAATCGTAAAATTCCATGTACTCGTGTTGAATACTTAAAAATAAGGAACACTTTTCTAAAAATCAAAAAATTGAATTTCT
Organism: Cricetulus griseus; assembly: GCF_003668045.3. Taxonomy (NCBI): domain Eukaryota; kingdom Metazoa; phylum Chordata; class Mammalia; order Rodentia; family Cricetidae; genus Cricetulus; species Cricetulus griseus. The sequence goes on from NW_023276806.1 coordinate 2,482,397, forward strand.
GACTAGACAGTGTCTAACAGCTGTAGCATAGGGTGTTCAAATACGTGCTCTATTTTTTTGAGGCCAGTGGGTGAAAGCAGACTGTAGGGGAAGCTGTAGCCACGCCCACTTAGGGGCTTGCCAGGGCGTGGTCAGAATGATGTAGAGCGATACTTGCATGGGACTGTGGTCTCTCTTTCAGTTTCACCTTTGGGCTTGCCCTACAGACTGCTGACGAAGGCTGGCTAGGTTGATCTGTAAGTAAGGCTTTTCCCTATTAAATACCCTTGTATTTCTACCTGACTCTGCATTGGTAATTTCCCACTATAGCAGACATTTTTATTTTTTGTATCCATATTTCCTAGAGGAGGGTTATGTATGTCACATGATCTCGGTCCAGGCTTGTGGAGTAGATGGCAGATGATGACTTATCTTCGGGTAATTAACCCAAGTATCCACAAAAATGCCGTTCGCCCAGAGTCTCCCTAGAAAGCCACTGTTTCTGCAGATTTTGATTGTGCGGAGACCTTGAAACAAAGGTCTGTAAATTCCCCCAGTGAAATTCGACTTCTCGGGACCCTGACCATCACCACCATGTTATAAACGGGAGGGAACACACAAGTCACACATGTTATAAACGGGAGGGGACACACAAGTCACACATGTTATAAACGGGAGATAACACACTAGTCACACATGTTATAAACGGGAGGGAACACACAAGTCACACATGTTATAAACGGGAGGGGGCACACAAGTCACACTTGTTATAAACGGGAGGGGGCACACAAGTCACACTTGTTATAAACGGGAGGGGGCACACTAGTCACACATGTTATAAACGGGAGGGGGCACACAAGTCACCATCAGCACAGAGCAGACTTTTCGGGTGCACAGACGGCAGCTGCCATGGCTTGAGAGTGCATGTGTTAGTGAGCCTGCTTTACTGACTGTCTATTTGATTGAAAACCACGGTTCTCTGACAGCATGTTACATTTGACATACATGTACATATGTTTCAAGAAAAATCAGTCAGCTGTTGAGCAGCACAAAAGTCTATGAAGCCACAGCTCTGTGAACTATGCTGAGAACTATGCTTGTGGCCTTCACAAGCAGCAGGATGCTGAGAAATATACACATGCACGCACAAACACACTCTTACACATGCTCACACACTTGAAAATACAAAGATATGCACATATATGCAAAGATGTGCACATAATACATTCTTACACATGCATATACATGTACATGTGCATACATAGGCACACTCATACACACATACATATGTATTGACATATAGGCACACAGGTGCACATATGTCTATATACGTGCCCCCGTATATACATGAACACACATGCACATACATGTGTACACGCATGCATTGACAGATGCATGTTCACACATACATGTGCACACACATGCTTCGGCACATGCATATTCACACATACGTGTGCACACATGTGCACATACACACACACACCAACTCCTGCAGAGACATACACATGCACCTTAACCCCCACCCCCACAAATGCACTGGTTCATGTGAGATTTCAGTGTGTGGTGCTGGCAGCTTTCTGTGTATGCTCTAAGTCGGTGCTTCTGTCATAGGGGGTTTTATTTGTAACCAAACGAGGCTGAGGTGAACATGAGCTTTTCCCTCAGGAAAAGAAAGCTCATCACACCTCTTAAATCTGGAGACTGTCACACGTGAATCTAGGAGGCGGAGGAAATGCCACTCTCGGTGCTAATCCTGGGATAGCAGAGCAAGGCCATGGCATATGTGGTGGGTGGCTGGTTGACATCAGGAAGCACTGGGCCCTTGGAATGCAGGCAGGTAGCACACACTTGACAGGGCCCTTCAGTGTGGAAGAAGCCTCTGCAGCAGCAGTGGCAGCAGCGGTGGCAGAGGCAGCAGCAGCACAGGGCCTCTGTCTGTCTGAGCCGAGCCCCGGGGATAAGAATAGTTCAGATGTTCTTGGGTTACTTGAAAAGTGACAGGATGACATGCCGCAGGAACAAGCTAGCAGACTTGCTCATTTGGGCTTCTCTGCAAGGTTCACTAATTTGCACTCCCTGAGCTCCTCCTTAGAGTGATCCATATGCTCTGGGCTGGAGGAAATGCAGCTAAGTGAATGCGGCCCGTGGTCCAGGCTCCCATTTGTCATCATCATATAATTGGCAGCGTTTCTGGCCTCTATTCAAATGAGAGGCAACAGCAGAATAACCAACCTGCCTGAGAGTCTGTGATCAGCTCCAGGAAGACTGGCTGGGGCAGTGCAGGGCTGGGCTCTCAGCTCTGGCAAAGCCAGTCCTTCTTAGCAGGCATTGCTGCTAATGACTGCAGCGCGGCCCAGAGAACATGTGCTTGCATTGACAGCAAACTGCTTCAAGTGTGGCATAAAGAGGAATGAGAAAGCGCCACATGCATTTTGTTTTTTTGGTGGAGAATAAGACGCTGGGACTCTACTCAGATCCTTGAATATTTACCTCCTTTTTCCTTTGACCTGACCCAAAATTTCTTCAGCTCTTGCTATATGACTCGAGGTTGTGAACACACGTGCAGGACACAGTTGGCAAATATATATTAATGCCATCAGCCTAGGCAAGAGAGTCTTATGTCTTTGACCACATGGCTTTTTATTGAGGTGACACTGGCCAAGTGGTGGGTTCAGAGAATAGCTTAGACTAGAAAAAAAAAGGATCGTTCAGAAACCGATAGTAGAATTTGAGAATATAGTTGAAATTCGGGCTGCAAAAGTGTAATTAGACAAATATTTTCCCCAATCTTCAGCTCTATCCTGCCGTTCTCTGGGGGACATACATGTCTACCATGCTGCTGCAGTGTGTTCCTGAAACCCCTTCTAGGAAGCAGGGTTGACCCAGGAGTGAACCAGAAGACAGAGGGAAGAGATTCTTGTTTTTAAAATGGCCACTCCTGCTAGCATGTACTAAATACAAATGTCTATGCACGTGGGTAGATGCTGAGGCTGGTAAACTCTGGGCTTCTTGAGATTGAGGCTCAGAAATATGGTAATTTTCCTAAATTCAGAATGACCTCATAAACAATCCAGAGTCATTTGAGGGCCAGCAGGAAGCCTCCAGGACTGACCGTTGATGTGTTTGGTAGTATAAAGCTAGAAGAAGTAATTCTTAACTTTCCTCGTGATGTTTTATGTGGAAAAATGGAATCAAATTTAAATGAATAAACTACTGGTGGCAGTTTCTATTACATATGGAAACATGATTGCAAGTTTCCTGATGAAAACTATTAAATAGCCACAGGGAACAGCAGCAAGCAGTGGGGTGTTCTTTTCTTCTCTGTTACAGGGTCTTCCATTTGTCCAGCACTGATGAGTTCCCAGCCACCCAAGCCAGGCTGAAGAGCATCCCACAAGCTCCCAGTCCAGCACTCTACCACTTCTGAGTGACAGCCTCTGTTGCTCTCTAGTCCTGTCAAGCTCACATTGGTCACCATTGGGTCTCGGCAGTGGAGTATCCCTGGAGTGGGAATGCCCTCCCTAGACAGCGAGGCCACCAACTACTGCACCTTCTTGTCCCTGCTCAGATACTGCCTTCCCAAGCATTCTATATTGAGTAGTCCATGGCAGACTCTTTCCCCAGCACCTTGTCATGCTTCAGTCTTCTATATAGCTCCTTTTTTTCCATAATGCTCTTTGCTTCCTAATACATAAATTGCATTTTTCTTGACTTTCACTGGCAATGCTCAGTGTTCTTTCTCTCCAGCCACCATCCCCCCACTTCCTCCCCCTTCTTCTGATAAAGTGAACACTCCAAGAATCCAGGCTGAGACTTATTTCTTATTGATACCCTCATCTTCTATCAGGTGGGTGGTAAGGGCTTGTTGATTGCAGATAATAGGTGTGGAGTTCTTTAAAAAGGTACTGAAAAGCCAGGTCTCGGGGCTTACATTGAGTAACTAACAATAACAGGAATCAAAGTATTTCACCTCAAGCTGTGTTTGATATCTTTAGGACTGTCACCAGGCCTGAGGGTTTTCTGCATGACCACCATCAGAGAAGTCCTTCCTTACCCAGGAGGCCTTTCTGCTCACCTCCATAGACCAGCAATTATGTAGATACCGTAAACGAAGAATTCTGAACAATTCCCTATGATTTCACATTTGACCACTTGGTTTTTTGTTTGTTTAGTTTTTGTTTTTTGTTTTTCTGACATTTGAATTTGTGTGTAGCTCTAGACTCTGCTCAGTTTGTTACCTTGACAGTCAGTCCAGGGTATTCTCTCAGGCCCCAGCCCTCATCCTGAATTAGGAATCAGGATGTAGTAATTTGGGCTTATGTGGTACCCTAAAGTTTTTCATTCTCTTTTCCTTATTTATTTATTTAAATTCTTTAATTACTACTCATATTTACATATCCATCCCCCATTCCCTTGCCATCCCATCCTCCCATGTTCCCCACCAACCCCCCAATCCATCCCCCAACTCTCCCCAGGTATAGTGAGGCCCTCAGGGGAACCTTCAAAGTCTGTCATATCATTTGGGGGAGGGCCTAGGCCCTCCTTGCTGTATCTGGGCTGCGGTAGTAAACCTCCATAGGGAATGGGCTCCCAAAGTCCATTTGTGCTCTAGGGATAAAGACGGGCTCCACTGTTAGAGGTCCCATAGACTGTCTTGGCCTCCTACCTGGCACCCACATTCAGAGGGCTTGTAATGCTGTTTCCCCAGCTTTATGACTAGGATCTCCATGCTCTCACTAGGTTAGGTCAACTGTTTCTGCAGCACCGTCTTTTCCACCTTGAGAAAAAGGCTTCAATTATATTCCAATTGAGAATTTCTTTTTACACTTTTTGTTTTGAGTTTTGAAAACAATGCACCTAGGATGCTTCACCCATGAAGTACAGGACATTCCCTCGTTGAGGGTTAGATAGGCTAAGCCCTCCATTTTGAGCACAGCATGGTGTCCTAAGTACCCAGGACAAAAGTAATTCCTCAGAAAACTGTGTCTTTGATTCAGAGAGCAAGTGGGGCTTAGTGAGTCTCAGTTGCCACCACTAACTTCTTTTTTCATGATACCATCTTCAAAAACACCCCAAGTTTTCTTATTCTGAAACCCTGAAAAATATTAATCTTTCAAGAATTATTTTCTTAAAACGTGACAACAAATGATGGGAATAGATCTTTACCTTAGGACTTTCTGTCTGTATGTATGTGTTTTTAAAATATGAAAGACCCATTTTGAAACCACTGGACAGATTTCTTTCAGGGGAAAAGGCAGTGTGATGCCACTGGCTGTTGGAAGAATATACTAGAAATAAAAAGGCTCACATATATCCAATGAGATCCTTAGTCCTCTGACAGATTCCACAGAGCAGGAAAAATAGATATTCAGTTTCAATCAGTGTCAATCAGCTGACACTGTGCCGTGGAGAAGTTCAGTAATGACCCAAACGTCCATGCTCAATCACTGCCTGTCTGCCTTGCGCCAAACAGGTCATGAACTTTGGGTGTGCAATTCTGGATTGCAATATTAATAGGAAGGAAGAATTACTTCCCAGCATTTTATGACATTCCTTTATTGCAGTCTCACCTTATATGGTGAAAATACAAGCAATAGTTTGCTCATGGATGGGAAAGTTTCCCATGGCAACATTTTTATCTCTCTAGACTATTACTGTATTCTTTGTTATTCAAATTACATGCACATGTGTTAGGATGAAAATACATGTAAATGATTATGGATGGTGTGTGATGACATGTAATCTTTAGCAGACTTTATGTTTCTCCTGTGTTTATTTTCTCAGGTCTGAGGCCAGGCATAACATCCCCTCCAAGAAAGAGAAGTCCTAGTAAGCCACAAAGACACCAAACTCATTAATCTGGAGGATCTGCCAGAAGTACCAAAAACTAACTGATATCCCCAGGTAAGATGGATCTTAGGCCAGGCATCACAGAGCTGGTCTGTTCCATCTCTTACATCATGATGAAACAAGACAATCTAAGAAGGGCTTTGAAGAGTCAGTCCTCTCATCGTGCTGGGAAATGCCTTAATCACACAACTAACCTGTTTATCACTGACCAGAGGCAGGGGCAACTCCAGAGAAAAAGCTCATCTGGTTATAGCTCATCACAGAGAGGACAGATTTTCTAACAGAAATCAAGAGCTTATGATGACAAAGGAAAGCAATTTCTAGACAATGGGAATGACTTTTGAATGTATAACATAGTTGCTGTTACGTTATATTTTAATAATAAAAATTAAATAAACAGACTGTGCCTGACTTTATTAAGACAAAAGTTAGTTATGGCTATGATGTTCCATACTGAGCAAAGATAAGTATCGCTTTCAGAATACATCGGTTTTAGCCATGTCGTCTTAGTGTCATTGGAAAGAGATAACTAAAGGGAATAGCTTATCTGATAAAGGCAAAAGCAACAGAACTGCCCATCAAACCTTTGTGTTCAGGCTACTTTTGGCTGAATTCATTCTCTTCCTGAGCTCTATCCAGTCTCAGATCTATGCTAAAAGAAACTGTGTTTAGAACACTTTTCTGCCTCCAGAACCTCATCACGGAGCTTTTGAAGACTCTCTAAAAGTCATATTCCTTTCCCACCATAGCCCACTAGACTGTGTTGTGGAATATTAGTTTAAGATGTAAAGATTGTTGTATTGTTTTATGTTGCATTTGTTTAATTCTGTAAAGCTGTGTTACTCTGCCTGCCTAAAATCACCTGATTCCAATAAAGAACCGAATGGCCAATAGATAGGCAGGGCTGCCCAGCAGAGAGAATAAATAGAAGAGAGAAGAGAGGGGAGTGAGGAAAGGAGGTGAGGAGGACTCTGGGGGCCAGCCACCAAGCCACACCACCAGCCATGGAGTAAAAGGAAAAGAAAGGTATATAGAATAGAGAAAAGCAGAAGCCCAGAGGCAAAAGGTAGATGGGATAATTTAAGAAAAGCTTGGCAAAAAACAAGCTAAGACTGGGCATTCATAATTAAGAATAAGCCTCTGTGTATTTATTAGGAGATGAGTGGAGGATCCTGAAAGAGCAAAGAGAAAAACCCAAGTTTAGGTTTGGGGATGGTGAACTCACAGAATCGGCCATGGGGAGTGACACATGCCCCACATTTATTGTGCCTGGATGTAGGGGACACTCACACCACACATGGCACAGGAAACTCTCCTTGTCTGAACCCAGGCCTCTGCAATGTGTTCCTCATTTGCCATTACAATGAATGCCACTGTTTCCAGAAAGGAATGGAACCAAAGGACAGGACCTGAGTGTCAGATAGAAGCTAAACTCATTAGCATCTTCAAATGAACAAAGTGATTATGTCTTGTCCACAAACAAATGATCTGCCACTGGACAGCATGGGCACACAGCACCCTGTGGGGCTCTTATCCACCGCCAGGAAAATGAGTCTATTGGGCTGACTGCATAACTCAGAGAGGACAGGTGCTTGCACAAGTTTTTTCACAAGTATTTTCCCAGTTGTGTTGCTTTCAGACAGGGTCTTGTGTAGCACAGGTGCCGTTCTCAGACCCACTCTGCCACTTAGGATGATCTGGAATTTCTGGCCTCCCTCCCTCCAACTCCTGAGTGTGGGGGTCACTGTGTACTTAGTGCTGGGGGGGCTAGTCAAGCTCTCTACAAACTGGTGCCTGTCCACGGGCCCTCTTCATGCCTTTAGTGCTTCTGTGAGCCCAACCTTCTCTGGTTATCACCCAAAGAACAGGCTTGGAGATGTCCCATTGTCTCTTGCTGTCCCTTGCGTCTTCACTGTGTATCTCAGCCACACTCAGTTTCTACTATGACTTTTTTTTTTAATGAAACCCAAATATCCTTTCCATTCTTCAGTTCACTTTCCCCACACTTATCCTTTGAGCTGCAGTTATTCATATTCTGTCATACACACACACACATATAAATATGAACACACATGTATATCCATATTATATTATAGACACACACACACACACACACACACACACACACACACACATATATATATATATATATATATATATATATAGTGAGAGTTATGAATTAAATCAGGAGTCACACAATTATTAGGTTTAGTCAGGATTATCAAAAGGACAATTTTTCGACTTGGGTGGTGAGGGTTAGAATGCACCTCTGATGACCCATAGATTCCAATCATAAGAAGCTTCCCTAAGGACATAGACAACCCTGTGTTGTCTATGGGTAAGTGTTATGATAAATCTTTCTGCCAAAAGACTCCTGAGCCCCACTGCCATGTGTGAGCTTTACGCCAACCGCCTGCCTGAGTTAGGCCCAAATGAATACACAGAAACTTGTATTAGGTACAATGCTGCCTGGCCAATGACTAGGATTCTCATCTGCTAGCTCAGTCTTAATTATCATAAATCTATATATTTTATAAGACTTATCTTATCGGACACCTCATTGGTGTCCCTCCTTGTCGGTGGCTCACATCCTGCCACTGGAGGAGGAAGGGGGAAAAGGGACCCTTCCTGTTTCTCCTTCACTTAAATATGAGTCTCCTTGCTATGTCACTTCCTGTCTGGATCATCACTTCTCTACTACATTTCCCAGAATCCTCTTTGACTCCTAGTCCCATCTAACTTGCTGTTCCATTGGCCAAACAGTATTTATTTAACAGTCAATAAGATGAACATACACAGTACATTCCCCATCAGGTAAGGCTTGTCATGGAGTTGCAGAAGCAAACTGCAGGTGACCACCTTCTGCATGATGAAATGCGCTTTTAAATTCTAGCAGTTACACAAACACTATTGAGCCCCTGAAAAACATGTTCATCTGTGAACAGGATACAAATGACACCCAAGTAAACAAGGTACCCCTACCTTTTGCATAAATGTGCAGGGCCATAAAATCCAAAAATGTTTATAGGGATTGTTTGGAATAAATAATCTTTTCCTCTTTGCCCTCTGCTTGCTAAGATGGACAGCAAACTTGCATCCCTAAGAAGTGAGACTATAAACAGGAAGGGTGCTTTCTTTTTCTCAGCAAACTTTCCTTGTCTAGTCAGTCTGACTATTGGCTGGGAACTGGGTAGTCTATACCCCTTCTGGTTCTCCTCCTAGGCAGTCAGGCAAGATTCCCTGACCCTCAGTCTCTACTTCCAAAATTGGCTAGTAACAGATTCTGAATTTTACCTTGGCAGCTAGCATTCTTAGTTCGATTGTTAGAGCCAAAGTTGCCTTTTACATTTTAATTACTTAGAGACCCAAGAAACAAAACTCCTCTGATCTGCAAGCCCCTTGACCAAAGACAGACAGTTCCTGAAATACTGGAGGCTGTTGTTTATGGGAGACAACAAGCCACAAGTTTTCAGTCTCTAAACAAATTTGTTTGACCCATCTGCACCGGACGTGCTTGATCACGAGGGGCTGGGAGGGTCACAGGCAGGAAATATGTCAGCGTATACACTTACCCTGAGCTGGATGCAGGCTGGAGGTGTGTTTTTGTTAAGATGGTCTTTCTTTGGCCCGTCACTTACTTCTTGAGTAGGCTAGCCATCTGACCAGTGAGTCCCAAGGATCCTCCTAGTCTTGGGGTTACAAGTGTATTCCACATGCCCTGCTTTTCCTGGTTCTGGGGATCAAAACCAGGTCCTATGCTCGGGCAGCAAGCGCTTTGCGGACTGAGTCATCCCCCGTTCCAGCACTTCCCACCTTGGCCAACTTCCAATGGGAAAAACAAACAGAAATAATAATAATAATAAAAAACCTCATTTCCCCCTTCCTTCATGGCTGAGGGGGAAATGGTAGTCTTCAGAGTCAGCCCATGTGAAATGCTAAGATGGTCACAAAAACATCAGTGAGCCTGGGAAGCGGGTGCTGGGACTACCCAGGCTTCTGGCGAGGAGCGGAAGAAGAGAGCTCACACTATTTGCTGGGAGATGACTCCAGACAGATGGGGAAGTTGGATCCAGTGGAGTCACAAGTTTGGATTCTAATTAGATCCAGCTGTTCCACACACACCCCAGCTCTTTATCTTCCAGACTTAAAACTAGTAGGGACGAGTGTCACATTTTAAAACTCAGTTTGAACCTGTCAACATGGAAATACAGAAACAACAGATCTTGAAGTGTAGCCGCCTCTGCCTCATTACAAAGGAACCTGTGTTCTTACCATTGCTAGGGAGGAAAGGTCAAACAAGCTTTCTGCCTGATGCTTGCTCATGACTGTGTTTACTTTCTTTTCTTTGGGGCTTTGAATTTTTCAAAAGACAAACTTTGTACAACCAGGCTTTGTTTTTTTTAAGGTCTATTTTCCTTAGATTTGATTTAAGTAAATGTCCTGTTATCGCTGTGTTCTCTGAAACAAAAATCATATTCAGGGTAGGAGGGAAAGGGCACCTAAAGAATGGATCTCGGTTAACAGTGGCTGTGTGCGCTCAGTGTGGTTCCTAATAATTCGAGGCATTCTCGCCTTAATTTCTTTATTTAGGGAACTGTAGTGATAATTAGGTAAGAAGTGTCTGTGTTCCTCCATGGGAAATATAAACATTGCTTAGCTAATGCCCTTTTAGCTTGATCTTAACAATACTTTTCAAAAAAAAAAAAAAAAAAAAACAAAACACAAAACAAAACAAAAAAACCAGAAACCCACAACTATGTGGTAAATATCTTTATCCATTTCCTTTGTTGAGATATGTCAATCCCCACACAGTGCCTGGTCTACAGTTGGTGCTAAAATACCTTTGGGTTGACAAAGAAAATGGAATTAAAGGCTAGGTTTTTGTTGGGGAATGGATTTGGGACACATATTTAGAGTAAAAAAGAACACCTGACCTCCTCAAGGGGATAAACTTCACTAGGTTCTGAGGGCTCCTCTAATCCACATGGCTCAAACCAACTTTGGGAAGAGCTGAGATGTGTCTGGAAAAGTCGGCTCACCCCTCATGTGACCTCCTCACCCCTCACATGACCTCAGCAAAGTTACTGATTCTTTGGGGTGAGGTTGTTTGAAGACCTGCCTAAGAAGTGTGTGAGTTCCCTGGACAGAGTAATGGGAACACTCTTGCACACTCAGATGTGAACTCACTGTTTCTCTTGACCCCACTATCACTTTCTCACTGCATCTGTGGTTGACATCTGAGATGTCATTTCTCTGTGTTTCCTCTGCTCCCTGAGTCAAATGCATTACTGAGTCACTGAATTGGGGCATTTGCTGCATCCCAGTACTAGACACACAGAATCCCTCATGAATACCTCTACCCCAAGCACTTCTCTTTTAATAACAGTCACGGAGCACTGGATAATATCCAAACCCCCACAGGGGTCATACCAGGTGGTGCTAGGTGTCACCTTCAGTGATTTTATAAGGTGGAACCAACATGTTTCATCTTTCTCTATTGAAATTTAAGTTCTCTAACAGTTGGATAATTTCCTGTTAATTCTTGGATTGTTGAAACTACATTCCAGAAATTCCACTGTGGTTCTTAGATGTTCTTATATTTGGAGTCAATAAGACTTTCACAATGTCAGCTGTTTTACAGTCAGTGAGATGAAGGCTTAGAGAAGATAACACACTCTTAGACTCGGAATGAAATAAGCTGTAAAACAAAGCTTTTCTAACCTCAGATCTAAGCCTGTACTCTTCCATTGTGCAGAAAACAGTGCTATCTTATTTCTTCCAAGTTCTCAAGAAATAGTTATTTATGATGCTATATTTCTGCTAGGCTTGGTGTCTCATGGCTGTAATTACAGCATTTGGCAGGTTGGAGCCAGAGAACCAGGAATTAAAGGTCATCCTTGAGTACATGGTCAGACTCTGCCTCAAGCAACATGACAATGAAGCCTGTCTATATTTTCATGAATATAATCACCGTTGTATGCCATGATATTATCTCTGTTATTATTTACATGATTAATTTTTCAGTCTTTGGTTAAAAAAGTAATGTGATTTGTCCTTTCTTTTTTAGAAAACCAAATAAAATATTTCCTGGTTAATTCAACTTTTATGAAGTTCTGGATTAAAAGTCAGTTTATGGTCACATGCAGCTTCCTGTGTTCATCAACTATCAATAAACTTTTACCGAAACATAGCACCCCCATATGCTTATATTTTTCCTGTGGATACTTTGTTAAAGCATGCAATATCTAAAATTGTCAACCATGTGGTCTCTGAGGTGTTTACCAACCTCTGTTTGAAACCACCCTGGGTTCTATCTTGGGATTTTTTATGAACTCAGCATTGGAAGTCATGATGTCAGAAGTGGGAATTTGCTGAGTGACGGATGTCCCTCCTACTTTTCTGCCCACCTCATCCATTGATTCCAGGCTTCAGAATGCAAGGCTTTGCCTCGGTTGTTTTAAATATTAGATTGGTGCAAAGGCAATCATAGTTTTTGCATTGCTGAAACTTGTCATTTCATATGGGGATACCTACTAACTAAATATGGTCCGGTCATATTTATGGCTCCATGAAGTTGGCTCATGGATTATCACTTTCTATTTGTATTCTATTATAGAAAGGAGTCTAGAGAAATGAAAATTTGAGTGATTTTCTTAATCAAGTTCAAAATAGGTTTTAGACTAGCCAGGCCATCTCATGATACCTACGGTGCATGATGCAGTGGCTGGCCATGGGAAGCAGACAGTGATAGACTGAGAGCAATGATGGAAGTTGACTATTTACAGTTACAGGGGAAGTTTCCAAAATCCCAACACAGAATGCTCAATGGTCGTTCAGCATTTGTTTTAAAAGGGAAAGATTAGAAAACTCTATTAGTGAGAGACTTGCAAACTAACGATTTTGAACTGTCATCCTCTCTTGTTCTACACAACAATGAGCCATTTATCAGTTGCTTTGTGACATGTGATGATAAGCATATGGGATGGGAATGTTGCTGATAACAGACCCAGTGGCTGGACTGAGAAGAAACCCCTAAGGATGAACCATAACCAACTTGCCCGAACAATGGTCATGTCTCCTTTTGGTGTCTGCTGCCATTCTGATCACAACACCTTTTGGGATCCTGGTGAAACCATTACATCTGAGAAGTAGGCTCACTGGACTTATGGAAAACACTGAAAACTTCAACACCCTAAAACTGACAGTGAGCAGAAGAAAGGACCTGTCCCTTCACAATGACACCCAAATGCATATCACACAACCAACACTACAAATGGGACATTTTCCTTACCACTCACTGACAAAGGCCACATTCTCAAGCATCTTGACATCTTGCAGGGAAAGTTCTTCTATAATAAGCAGGATGTGGAAAATTAAATTTTTGTATATTAATTTCTTATCATGAACATCAAAATTAGATATGGATACTTTCCATTTTGTTAGGTGACAACATTTATGGCTAACTAAGATCTTCGGCAAATCACCTAAACCCACACTGCTAAAACTTGCCAAGCCATCTTTGAAACCCTGAATATTAACTAAAATTTTACTCTTTCTCATGCAGGATACTGAAGCCCCTTCTTTTTCACTGTAGAACAATACCTACATGGATGTGTGTACACATTAAAAAGGAAGATCCACTGAGACATACAAAGACTGAACCAAACTAAGTGCATGCCTCCAACTCCAAGGAACTGGTCAGAAAAGACTGTGTGTGGTTTGTGTATGTCTAAAGTATGTTCTTCAACACCCAAAATGATAGACTATATAAAGAGCAGCAAGCGGCATGTGTGGTGGTGGGGATGAGATTGAACTGGTGGCTCCCAGAAGCCTTAACACCATTCTGTGAACACCAATGCTAGAAACTAGCATTATGCCTTCCCCGAAACCTTAGTAAGTACAGCACTAATCAAGATGCTAAAGTAAATGTGGACTTAGCTAACATGGTGTATGAAAGCCAGTTTACTGATTATGACACATATTCTGCACTAATTTAGGAGTTAATATGCTGAGAAAAAGGAGATGGGGTAAACAGATCTGCAGAAACTTTGTAGTTTGGGTAAAATTTCCTCTAAATGTGCAACTTCTAAAAATAAAGCAATCCAAAATAAAGCAAATAAATTAGAAACAGACCAAGTCTTCCCTCATAAACCGACACCATTCCTTTGTCTAGTTGAGGTGTTCTGGCTGTCATTTCCGTACCCTCAGCATGGCCAGTATTGTGTGAGAAAGCAGAGCAAGGCTTGAGTTGGGACAGGGCATTTATGGCAGTTGATATCAAGTAGCTCATGTGACAGACAGTTTTCAAACTGATCCTGACCCTCTGGTGACAAGTCATTCACTTAGAGCAAGTGGGGGAATTGTAAGCATTAGTTGTGTATACTCTGCGATGCTGGCTTTCAGTGCCAACAGAAATTTCAGAGGGGGTTCAACAGGTGTGTTTGGAAATGGGATGCTAAGGCTTCTCTTTCTGAAAAAAAAATGCACTCCTGATAGGCAGTGATTACAAAGTATGTGGCAGGTCCTTCAGTGTGAAGCCCAATGTTAAAGTGGCAGCAAAATTACCTCACCCATCACCATCAGTCTATATGTGTTCGAATGTGTGTATGTATCTATCTCCAGACCTGCTTTTGCCTATGTTCAACTGAAACTTCACCCATAAAGGAAAAACTACAGGCCAGCTCCATTCAGGGCAGTACAGTCAGTTCACTAAGGGTGCTTCCGTTCACCTCTTGCAGACTTATTAACTGTCTTCATTAAAGGCAGAATCCTAAACTGATTAAAAACATCAGTCTGATGTTCTGAACCATGCATGAGTTTTCAAAGAAGCTGTGGATTTTTCACAAACAAAGGCATGATTGCTATCCAAGAAAGCGTGTGTGTTCAAGAGAGGGACACATCCAAGGCGCTGAGTACAGGAGCTTATGAAAACAATACTATTGCCGACCTCTTCAGATGGTGTCCAAAGGCACACTCAAAATCTCAGGCTAACCAGAGAAGGAGATCAGAGGGCACGAGTTCCAGCTGAGGGGCTACTGGAGTTGACAGCTACTAGAGATGGAGAGTCAGTTTTCTTCAGCAAGGCAGACCAGGTAAGTTGAATATGCTGCAGTGGGTGACCATACACCTATGAATATATGGGACTCACTGACTGAATTTAGTGAGGTAAAGGATGTGTTGTAAGGGAGACTCAATTGGGTCAAGTTGTGGGAAGAGCTGACGTGGGAGAGGGGTGGGGCTGAGTACCCTGAATACCCAAGAAGGGATATGCAGTTCTCAAATTATAAACTTCATACGTACTTTTCAAAGAGTGTACTTTCTAAATGAAGACTTCATATAAACACCTCCTTTCACTTTAGGAGATATTCCTTTCATATTACAAAGTCCCTGATATTACTGTACACAACATGGAATTCAAAATCTGCAAAGAGAACACATGTATCATCTGCATCATAGAACAGTCTACCTTCCCTGTGGAGAAGGGACACCTGCTAAGACACCTTTCACTGATTTGGGTCTTGGGGAGACGCCAAGAAGGATGGAATCATATTTCTCTGCCTAACTGGCCTTGGGGGTTAGACATGCACCTAACTGCATCTATTCACTGCAGCCACTGTCATCACCATTTCAAGGGTTTGAAGGGAAGATATAATTTACCTGAATATATAAAATTTGTACTATGTATTCCTTTGGGAGGAATGTGATAGTGGACAACCCAGGTCTTTGATTTTGTGGGGCTCCAGGACTTAAGTGTGGGAAGCACAGGAGAGGATCTCTCAAACAATTAGTTACAATGTGAATCACACCTAGAATTAAGAAGAATACTGTAATGGTTTATTTCAGGGACAGAGGCTTAATCCTATATCAGATTTGTTACAGGGAATGCAGGAGGAGACAAGCTTGTTGAGCAGGAATCCTGTGGAGCAGGGCAGCTTGATGAAGGAGATCTGAGACAGCAGTCCACAAAGAGCATCTTGAAATAGCTTCACACTCAGACAGTGAGTCACAATGGCGTAAAGAGAAAGCAGATTTGTCAAAAAGGCCAACACAAGCTGATGCATCTTCACAGGGACCAGAGCTGAGATTGGGCTCCAACAATGGTTCAAAGGGATTCCGTCTTGACCTTTACAAAAACTGTAATAAATGTGGGGAAAGCCTGAAGATTGTGAACAAAATGACATTCTCTGCCAAACGTTGTCCTCTAAAACTGAGTGAAATACTCAGTTTTATCTATAAACACCACACTCATAAGTCATTGGGGTATATACTCTTGATTGCCTTGTGTTTCAGGGAAAAGCAAATTACAGGCTATGAAGAAGTCCCTAAGTTCTCTCTCCATTCTCAGGAAGAAATGTTGTGTTTGCTTCTCAGACATGTTCAATATGAAAAGCTCACCCAGGAAAGCACATTTTAATAATGGCAAAGAAAAAATTCAAGTTATCTTTAGGGTCTGGCTTATATCAACAAGTGGGAAAACAAGCCTAGCCAGGCAGGTTGGGACCCTGTGAGTGAACTTTACATATGCCAGTGTTGAGGGCTTGATACTCTTGGGTGGCTGGCCTCCTTTGGTAATTGATAACAAGGGGAAGATTTGCTATGAACTATTTGTGATGCTTAACCAATGCTTTCACATTAAAAAAAAAAAAAGAAATACAAAATGTTGTCAAAATCTGTTCCTGGGTTTGAACAGTTTTCTTGGTTAAGTGTTAAGCATATCTATATAACTAAAGCAGCCTGGCTGACAGTAACCAAGCAGTCTAGAATTCCATTGGCAGACGTAACTCCTTGGCTGTCCTTCCCAATCACAATTCAATGCCATCTCTTCCATGATCTCTGAACAGCTCTGTGTAGTGAGTAATTAATTGCTTCTTACTCTAAGCATCTCTGACATCATGGACAAACACCACAATCCACTGAAAGTTGTCATTGCCACCCTTTCCTCCATATTGAGAATGGGATGTCGGCAACAGTGTTTATTAATCATCAAATCCACATAATAATCATATTTCAAGATGTACAGAGAATTAGTTAAGTTGAAGAGATTGTTGCCTTGTTGAAATGAAGTGGAGATATGCTTAATACTTAACCAAATAAACCCTTCTGTAATGATCTGTTCAATAATATGGTAATTATCTTCCCTGTGCAGGAATAAGCCATGTCTATCTTCCTGTGTTCACAACTATAGAAACCTGCATTTTCAAGACTTCCAGAGATTCCCCTCTGACTGTGGTATCTTTTCCAGTTACTTAACATGGAGTACATGTTAGAGGCTGAATTGTTCAAGAGGACCAATGGGAGAGCATAATCTCCATCTCTCTCATGGACAAAATTTACTTTCATTCTGGAAAGAAAATTTTAATCCTGATTATATAGGTCTACTCACTAATTTACAAATGATAAGAATCAGCAATTAGAATAGAACAGAAAATTAAAAGTGAAAAATAGCTAGTATCTCTAGAAAAAAAAACAACAACCCTCACTTTATATAACACACACACACACACACACACACACACACACACACACACACACACACACACAAAAGCAAAACAAAAACAAAACTTGAGAAATTCTGGGAATATTTCACTTCTCTGAAAGTCTTACACTTTAAAATGATGCAAAAATGCTATCTTGTTTTACCTACAAAAATATTACTCACAACTGCTTATTGAATAAAACACATATGTGAATTAAGAACTCTCATTTAATAAGGAAATATACAAAAGCCTTAGCAACCATATTTTTAAGTGTGCAGGCTTCTGCCTCTTGAGTTTTCTGCAGTTGGCTTGGCCTGTTCTGAGGCCCCATTGTCATGGTGGCAAGACACTGGCCTGCAGACCCTGGCCTCTCTCCTGCAGGCCATCTTTCTTACTTGCTAGCAGTTGACCCATGTCAAGCCTTACTATAAAATTGCCAGAGACTTGTAAGCTTTAGTGTTATTAGAACAGGTCAACCATTGTGTATTTTATACAGAGGCCCCATAAGGAGGACAAGCTAGTGTGAATAGCAGATTGTTCTTCAGTGGCCGAAGCACTAGTTTGGACTTCCCCACTAGGCACAGAGGGCTGCTTTATTCTGTCTCCTTCTACCTACTGACACTTTTACTCAGGTCTGTGTCTTTGCAAATGTCAGCATCACTACATAGGATAGCTGATGCCCTTATGATGATCAACATGACAAAGAAACAAAAGGTAAGCAAACCTCCCTGTCTCCAGAAACCATAACTATGGAATTCCACACACACAGTACAGCTTTGAGCATCTTGATTTTCTGCTACAGTTCACCCATCACAGTGAGCATTACAGAAACAGTATCAACACAGCATGGGGCAGCTGATCAGGCTTTATTCTCATTGAACAATGTAAATGATGTGAAGCCTGTGCCTACTGCACATTGCCTTTTCTAATTCTGCAAATTGCTGAGCAAACAGTCCAGATGTCTGTCCAACTGATGGGTCAGCAAGAACGCATGAGAAACCATTACTATCTACCAAGCATCGATGAAGCACAGCAGGTTCCATGCAGTACTCACCAATGCTGACAAATATCTCCTCATTGCATAGTTGACACTTTGTCCATCTAAGGAGGGAACTGAACTCAAAGAAAATAAATAAATACTCATAGCCAGATGGGTAGCATGTAAATATGAGAACACAGGATACTTGTTGCCAAATCCTTGCCTTTCCATGCTGTCATCTCACCAAATTGTCACTAGATCCAATGGGTTTGCATTTCCTTTCTGCTTTTTTAAGCTCTGTTGACTAAGGCTGGATTCTTAGAAATAATACAGAATGAAACTTTACATTTTAGTACCAGGAATTACAAAGATTTTGATTTAAAGCCTATTAATCAATCATGTGGCCTTGAAAAAAGATAATGGGGACATTCACTTCCTAGATTTGTTGTATGGAAAACATAAAATAATGTATGTAGTGTGGTTAGTGTCTGGTTGGTGTACAGTAGGTGGTCAGTGTACATGCACTAAACTCACAACCTGGTGTTGAACTGACAAGGTTTGGGATTTGCAAATGATTTCTGCTTCAGTCCACATCTAGCCACTGATGGGGTGAGGCCCTGAATATCTTTGCATGCTCCACAAGACCCCATTTTCCTTGTCAGAAAATGAATTAACCAATGCAACCAACACACTTCTGATTGCATTCCGGGATGCTCCAATCCTAGACATTTTGGCCATTTTCATTAGGTTCAATGACATCAGGAGGGATTTAACATCCGCTATGTCTGTCACATGGGACTGTAAACCTTAGCTGAGAAGGCCTCTCTGACTTACTGTAAAACTGCAGATATTGTGTGACATTCAGGTGTGACATGCCCCAGATTTACAGGCTGAATCTTTCTTCTACTTTTACTAATAGGGCTTTAATCTTTAATTGGACAAGTGCATTAATAATTGGAGTATCACATGTAATTAGTCAATCACAAATGCCTTTTAGAGCTCTCTGCATTTGCAGCACAAATGTGATTATCTTTATAACTTCTGAAAATGCGCAATAATATTGTATATTATACAATAAAAGAGAAATGTTCAAAGCCATTTGTGTAAAGTAGCATTCATCTGAAACCTCTCACTATCTCAGATTATAAAGTATAAATAACACCATATGGTATTGTTAAAGTCATACATAAGCATGACAAATTTCTTATCTATATGGAAACACTTCATAAGTATGAATATTGTAACCTAGTGTGATGGGGGAAGTCCTTGTGTATATATTCATCTTTTTGGTTGATGAATAAAACACTGTCTGGCCAATGAGTCAGGAAGATGGGTGGGACTAGGGTGAGGAGAATTTGGCAAAGGTAGGCAGGGAGGGCCCACCAGAACAGTTTCCTTTAGGCTGCCAAAGGAGTAACAGGTCTGCACCCTTCTTCAGTAAGATAAGACCACGTGGAAATATTTAAATGAATAGATATGGGTTAGTAATTAAGACAGAGTTAGCCAATACAAAGCCCAAGCCACCGGCCAACAGTTTTATAACTAATATAGCATTTCAGTGTGTTTATTTGGAGTCAAGGGCAGTGGGCTGGTGGGAAAGAATTGTAAGGAGAGATCTGTATGCACCTTGGCACTGACCATGCCCTTTGGGGTGAGGCCACAGGTGCATACGGGGTGTGTGGAATAAAAATCTGAGGAGAAGGGACTCGCTTTCTCTTCAGGGTTCTGATGGGGTCTCGGAGTGCTGCTGAGACTGGATTCACAGAGTACTATCTGGTTATTGGTTTCTCATGTAAGTGTTCTCCCTTTAATAAATAACCAACTATGTTCTTTCCCCGAGCATGGTTAATTTCTGCCCCAAAGAACCTCCACAACATTAGTGCTATCTGCCCATTAGCTGGAATTAGTTATAGCAACTTTGTCTTCTTATTTTCCTAATGACTATAAGAACTACATTGGTGAATTGCCTTATCTAGCCATGCTTAAAGCTTACATACTGCTTTTGGCAAGAAAGGGTGAAATCAGCCCCCCCTTTCTCTTTTCATTTCTTTTTCTTCCTATTCTGTATATGTGTTTGTGCGCATGCATGTATGTCTGTATGGATGTATGTGCCTGTGCATGCATGTGTAGATGTCAGAGGTGGAAATCTGGTGTCTTCCTGCACTCCTTTCTACCTTGTTTGCTGGTTTTTCATATGTGTGTGTGTGTGTTGTGTGTGGCATATTGTGCATGCTCTTGCTAGTGCAGACATGCTCAGGGTCTGGTGTGTGATGCTTCTGAACTTTGAAAACTTGGCCACCTTCTAGTGTTTACTACTCCATCACTTTCTACTTTAACTTTTTTTAAATTTCATGTAAGATTTGTTTGCATCCTCCAGTTTGTTTCTGGCCTCCTTTTTCTTGCTGGGATTCTAATGATCAGCTCATGTTACTGTTATATGTGAAGCCATTTCTTTCCACACTTTCTGTTGGGGATTTAAAAAAAAAAGAAGGTAAACTGTGTTAGATCTGCTAGTTTATAATATATGTGCAAGACATTGCATGGTATGCTAATTGTGCCAAAACTAAAAAATGTTTAGGCATCTTAGGCATCATCACACATGATTAAATCATATAAATTAGTGTCCACCTCAGGCTAAAGGAGGAAATGCAAAACACATTTTTCTTTCAAAATTAGATCAGTAATTCAGCTGGAATTTTCATGTTGATGTGCTTTCAGGTCTTCCTGACTCTATAAACATAAGCAAATAGCATGCATAGATGATTTAACAGTATTAAATCTACTAAATTTCTTTTTGTATATATTTTAAATGAAACCTTGTGAGAATTGGTCGACTTCCTTTTCTTCTATGTATCAAAACCTTGCCTGTGTTATTTAGCCTCTTAGGGAACAAAGAAAAATGATCCTATCTCCCTGGCAGGCTTGAGTTTATTGTACATAGTATCTCTTTGTGTTTCTGGCACTCCCCTTGCCTTGATCTGTCTAGGTTGATCCTATTATTGCCACAGAACAGTGGCCTGCCATTTGAGCTTACTTTATCTAGAGAAACGCAAGTTTCTAGGATAGATAACCTTTAATAAGAAAGTATAAACACACTTTTTCTCTCAAACCCTTCTTTGGAATAACTACCCCAATGTGGAAACGACTTAAATCCAATAATATCAGGCCAAAGTGAAATAACTGTCAAAGGTTAGGTCAGTAAAAGAAAATTTAATAACAGTGTATCAAATATTTACCAAAGCTATTTGCAAAGTTAAATCATTCATGAAAATGTATTAAACACTTAGAGATGGGCTTTCATGTGACAAATGAGGGACACTTAGCACAGTATTCTGTGATAATAAAACTAATTTTTCTAAACCTATGCTTTCCTTCAAGTATGAATTTTATATTATCTTGACTATCTGGAGGCAATAAATACATGAGTTCAGTTATATTCATAGCTCAGAGAACTTGCTGTTGACCTGAAATGATAGGTAGTTTCTGAGGCTCATGCCAGCAAAACGAATGCATAGGTTAAGAAAGAGCCAGGGAGTGAGGCTCACCCAGTGAGGCTCCCAAGGGTGAGGCCTGACTTGCTCCAGTGAGATGTTGACTCTTTCCACTGTCTCCTGGTGACAGAGGCAGAATGCTTAGGGTGTAAGAAAATCACCCCAGCTCACCTTGAAAACCAACAGGGAAGTGATCCTCAGCTCCAGAGTGTAGTCTGCTCCAGTGTGGAAAAGAAATCTAATCCACAACATTCTTTTC
This sequence comes from Cricetulus griseus, assembly GCF_003668045.3. NCBI lineage: Eukaryota > Metazoa > Chordata > Mammalia > Rodentia > Cricetidae > Cricetulus > Cricetulus griseus. The sequence goes on from NW_023276806.1 coordinate 2,504,432, forward strand.
CTAGTAGGTTGAACTCTTTCGTCCTCCATTAAGCTTATGTTCTTGGTCCTGACTCTTCTTTGGAAGTAAACAGATATTTAGTCTTTGTTTCTTGTAGAAGGATCTCATTCATTTGGAGACCATTTAACATTTTTAAAATCTTTGTTTTCCTGACAAATTATTTTGAGGAATCGAATTGTGCCCCCTCAGAATGTGTATTCCAGGAGCTTGAACTCCCTGCTCAGTCTTGACACATGCTGCTTCACTGTTGAACACCTATGAGCTGGTTTCCCGGTGCCTCTGAGAGTTCAAATTCCCATACAAGGTTGTCATTTCAAGTTATTGAATGTGCTTATTTAGTTGACCCTCTGTGCTGAGTGTCTCAGATAAAACAGTGAATTGGAGGGAGTCAAATTTCTTGTCACATTACAACTCCATGAAACGGTAACTCCAGTTCCCCAAGGAAACACAAATGTATCTACAAGAGACCCTGTTTTCTTAAGCATCTTCACTCAGGGATATTGCAACAGGTCTATTGCAACAGTTCCTATTCTGAACACATTGAAAATAATTTTAGGGCTTCCAGCACTTCTTCTAAGGTATTCTTCTTAAACCGAAAATAATTCCTGTATAGAGTCACATGCTGAGAAATCTCCTCAATGGAGATTCATTTGTCTATCTCTGATAATAAAGAATAGAAAAATACCCACCATATAGACAGAGATAGACAGTCCTTTCTGAAGTCTAAGTGTAGGGACCTAATCAGCAAAGAAAGTGAAATGTATGAACTCTGTCCTGAATTAGTGATGTGAGAGTGTGCTTGTGTATATGTCTGTCTTTAGAAAGACATTCTGACTCAGAAATATCAGCTCCAAATGAACAGACCATGCCAAAAGTGCCTCTCATGGATATCAACAAAACGTGGCATATCAAATTGCATTAAGACTAAGTATCTCCCCTTCCTTGTATTAAGGCTGGGCAAGGCAGCCCAGTATAAGAACTAGATTCCCAAAATCCAGCCAAAGAGCTAGAAATAGCCCCCACTATCACTGTTAGGAGTCCCACAAGAAGGTCAAGCTGCACAACTGTAACATATCTCTATGGGGCCTAGATCAGTCCCATGTAGGTTTTCTGGTTATTGGGTTCAAACTCTGAGCTCCTATGAATTCAGGTAAGTTAATTTTGTAGATTTTCTTATAATGTCCTTGGTCCCTCTGCTCCCACAATCTTTCCTCCCTTTGTTCAACAGGATTCCTGAGCTTGGCTGAAGGTCTCTGCATCTGCTACCATCAGTAGCTGGATGAAGCCTCTCTGGGGACAATTGGGGTAGGTACCAATCATGTTTGTCTTTCTGAGTCTGGGCTACCTCACTCAGAATGATGTTTTCTAGTTCCATCCATTTGCCTTCAAATTTCATATCATTGTTTGTAATAGTTGACTAATACTCCATACTGACCTAAACAGAGAATTCTCAACAGAAGAATTTAAAATGGCTGAGAAACACTTAAATATTCAACATCCTTAGCCATCAGGGAAATGCAAATCAAAACGACTCTGAGATTCCATCTTACACCTGTCAAAATGGTTAAGAGCAAAAACACAAGTGGTAGCTCATGCTGGAGAGGATGTGGAACAAGGGGAACACTCCTCTGTCACTAGTCAGAGTGCAATCTTGTACAGCCACTTTGGAAATTAATATGGTTGTTTCTCAGAAAATTGGGCATTGATTTACCTCAAGACCCAGCCATACCACTCTTGGGCATATACCCAAAGGATGCTCAATCATACCACAAGGACACTTGTTCAACTACGTTAATAGCAGCTCTATTTGTAATAACCAGGAACTGGAAACAACATAGATGCCCCTCAACTGAAGAATGGATAAAAAAAATGTGGTACATTTGAATAATTTTGTAATACTGACTTGTAAACCACATTCCATTATGAGATTTAGCTTGCTTCTGGGGCTGTTCCATCATTTCCCAACTACAGGAGCCTGTTAAAAAAATGTCTCATGACCTCATATTTAACAAATCCATTTGCAGTATTCTGCAGGCATCTGTCTTGATGAACAATTGGCTCTTGTAGGATCACCACACAGCACCTTTCTCCAGCAGACTATTCAATATCATGTCTTCCCATAAATGAAGTCCACTGGGCAAAGGGGATGGGCATGGGCCCTTCAGTGGGCAGCTTCCACTAGTGGAGCCATGTGCCAGGTCAATGCAAGCATGACAAAATCCAGGAGTGCAGAATGCACTTCACAAGAGGCCTTTGATGCCAGGGGCAGAGGGACTCCATCTGTGATGTGACTCTCGTAAGTCAGCTGAAAAGCGCGCCCTGGATGTTTTCAGTAATTAGCCATGATGGTGATCATTGAAGCCAGTTTCTCAAGCTCCATGGTAAAGTTAGTACTTCTGTGTAACTATGCTACAAAACCAAGGTCTGTGAAATGCAAGGGAGAAAATGTGACTATCAACTTTAGAAATATTATACCAGATGGAAAAATTAGGACTGCTACTTAAGAAACAGAGGACTTGGTGATGGGGCCAGGAACCAGAGTTTAAGTTCTGGCTCACATATTCAGGACTAGGGCAGAGGGATAGCTGTGTAAACCTCAGGAGGGAGTCTAGGAACACTACTCAGAAGATCTGAAACATTATTTTGTTTAAAATTTTGTTCAGGGCAGCATAAACTTGGAGCAATGAGTCCTGAGAGTTCATTTGACAAAAATTTTACAATAACTTTTTACTTGCACTAAGATTGTGACAGACTACCCAGATTGAATGTTTCACATTCACTGTTGCTAGAACAATTCATTTACTTTATCTAGGTGGCACCTGTGATGTAAGATCGGCCTGAAAGGAATGGACATCTGCTCCATGCCCAGGGAAACACTGTGTGGGCTTAGACACAGGTGGACTTGAGCTGTTTTCATAATTACGCAATTCAGTGTCTAAGGAGGTCGCAATGGTTTGTAACCAAGCCATTGGGCTACTTTCAGTGCTTTGCTTCACTTACTTATTGATGAGTTTTTAAATTCAGTTTTTATTTATTTATTATTTATACATCTTTAAATAGGTATAAACAGTTCAATTCATTATTTCAACTGGGGTTAGCCAATCAATCCTCCTAGATAAAAGGACTTGGGTGTGTGTCTTCTGGGTGTTTTGCAGAGCTCAGAACCCCATCCACAGGTTCTTTCTTGGAGGATGAGAACTGAATCTGGTTGCTCCCAGGGCAGAGTTAAAGCTGCCAGAGCTCTGGCAGCTGCCTCCTGCTTCCTACTCTATTCAATTCTTTGGTTGCATTCTTAGTCTGCTAACCTCTTGGTGCTCCATGAAGGGCTTTAAAGTCTATTTAACAACTCTCACTGAGTTTGTTTTTCACTTTTAATTTTAAAAGGGAAATTTGTTTAGATTTTCTGTTTATTTGAATACTTCTTTGTAGTAAGTTTTTCACAACGCCCTTGGGCCAGTTGATGAGTGTCTTCTCTATTTCCACAGAGAGGGACTACAGCACTCACATATCGCCCTTACATAGCTCTATGTGCTTACTTGGCACTGGACTCTGAAGTCTGTGATGTTCCCACTGAACTTGGCGCTAAGTTCAAGAATACCTATCACACTGTAACCATAGGTACAGGTAGTGTTGACTTGAGGGAGTCTGAATATTGAATATGATATTTTGGATGCAAGCCTCAGGATTCCAGGAGCTCTAATCTCCCATTGTCTTTTGGATGTAGACTGATTACCTCTGGGTGCCTGGCCTTGGTGGGAGTGGTTCCTAGTTTGTGTAACAATAGACCCAGGGCCCTGGGTGGATACACACCCATCATGAGGGCTGGTGGAAGGTGCCTGGAAACTTGTGAGGGACTAGTGAGGACTTGCAGTTTTAGGGGTGTCTTGGGGAATAAAGGAAATATTTGATATCAGCTCTATATATGATAATAGATGTCTTCTACCAGCATCACCACTTTTGGAAAGCTATTTAAAAGTATGCTTGAATAAACTGTGGACTCCAGCAGGGACTGAGAGCCCTCCTGAGATGACAAGATGTCTCTGTCTCATTCTTAAAGCCGTTGGGTAGCTAGGAGTTTCCCGATCCACACTCCCCCACTCAGACCCAGGGCTGTTCAGCTGGTTCTGATCACAGCCCCAAAGACATCAGTCCAGAATAGATGGCCTCTGTAGAATGGGACTGATACAGGCCGGACCCTGGCAGCCAGACACAGAACTCTTCCCAGGGTGGTGCTTACTTCTCAACAACTTAACAGTATGGCTGCCCAAACAAGACCTAAACCTGCATGACACCAATAGACATGACATTATCTGCTTTTAACCAAACGCTATATAAGCATCTTGCAATGGTTTATTTTGTATTCTTTGTGGTCGTACCTGTGATGTAACATTCTTAGTTTACTGAGGCAAAGCTGAGCAGAGGGGAGCTTTGCATTTCCTGTTTACTTGTGTTGTATGCACTTGTGGTCTACCATCTAGAGCGAAAGCCTCACCCACTCAGTTGACACATGGTAACACTGAACTTCAAAGTCTTTAGACAAAATTAAACATTTGAGTCCAGTTACAGGGTGACAACCCCCCCCCCCATTTACATGTGAGTTTTTGTAACACCAGGCCCAGCAGTCCCTGAGAGGAAACATCTCTTTGGTCTTGAGCTACGCTGTGGCAACAGTGTAAGGAGCTTGAATTGGGTACCAGGCCAGCACCAGAGAGGGCTCTGTGTCAGGAGCAAAGCTTCTTCTTGATTCCTAACTATATGTGTTGAACTCAGGTTTCAGCTTTAAAAAATATAGTGAAAGAAAACTAATGTTTTCTACTAGGAAAACGACTCAGACACAGCAAACACATCCCATGATGCCCTTGGACCAGATTTGAGTGCAGTGGGTAGAATGAGGAACATGGGTTCTCTGGAGTCTCAGAACCCAGGCCAACAGCTGGCTCATTTAGGATGATGCTAAAAGCCTTTAGAGTCGAGTTCTATTCATAAAACGGGAAAATACTGCTGGCAACACAGTGTTCTTTGTAAGAATTAAAATAGGTTAATGTGTGTGAAAGTGCTTCGTCGGGTCTAAATTTTAATGATTCTCATTTTCCTGCTTGAGATAAGTGTCCCAAGCTACCAAGAATGTCTCCTGCATACACCATAGATAAATGATAGGAAGGAAGATTTGTTATGACAACAATTTTTTAGGCCTCAAAAGTTTTGCTTTTCTAATTATGAAAATATGGGTAATAGGTATCCTGTTAGTCTTATCTCAAATAATTATTGTTGGCCATCTGATCAGAAAAGTGGGCTTGGAGATTTTGCTCTCATCTTCTCTAAGCCTAAAGCACTAGTGAGCTATACCAGGGAAAACAGTGACCACACCAGGAGGAAATTGCTGGCAGGAGGAGAGGAATGAGCTCAGGGCAAGCAGGAGTCCTCCCCTGCCCCAGCAGGGCCCTGCTAGCTGCCTGCTGGTGAAACTCTCTCTTTGTCTCCCCTGCCCTTGTATATCTCTAACAACACAGACCAAAAGGTAAGATACTTTACTTTCTGAGACCATCCTGTCTGTGGTGAGGGAGAGAAGAGACTTGAGAAAATGCTCCAGGAAGGAGGGGTTTCTCAGCAAGAGGGCTGTTGGCCATGAGGAACACCGTAACTGGAAGACACCTAATGAGTCAGGATCACAGTAGTTGGTATTTGCATCTCTCCTTCACTCATGCAGGATGTGTCCTCTCTGCCCACACGTGGTGCCTGCTCCTGTCTGTGGTTTGAACTGTGTGGCTACTTCAACCCTTGGCACTTCATTCCTTTTGCCTGTGATATGGAGGGGGCAGTGTTGACTGTAGGGTATGCTAAGAATATTCGATGACGTAATGAATCTGGTGAAGCACCGTCATGCCTGGAGTCTCCCAGTGCTGCCAGTCACTGCCACACATGCTGTCAGGGGAGCCCTTGTCTTCACCCCATCTTCCTGCACCCTCCCCCCAAGATGCACTGCTGACGGTCCCTTCCGTCACGTGGCAGTCTCATCCACACCACACATCTTTCAATGATTAACAATCAATCTCAGTATCATCTTTAAATCCCACCCATTGCACTGTCAAGATGATTACGTTCTGTAATTAAATTAATGGTATTGAACTTCAGTCTTTGCTGCCTGGCTACCTTTGTTTGGTGTCTGCTCATCTCTAATCGAGTGACTACTGGGTGCTGGTATGAAGTTGCCATGTTTATTTTACGGTTGCAGGGGAATATGCCTTTACTATAATTTTAAAAGATACCTATAAACAGGTATTTTCACAGGAGCGTATTCTGGAGCTCACATTTTCTATTCTTTAATTCAGGGTCTGACAATTTATCATGATTTAAAATAAAAGCCCATTTCATGGACTGTATGTCTCTCATCCTTCCTTGTCTCAGCTGGACCACATCCACAGTGACATTCTCTGATGTCCTTAGACACTGCTGGCAAACTACAAAGCCTGTGAGACCAGTGTGGCATGCAGTCTTTTGTCCTGTGACATTAACATCTTGTTGTTTGGGGGACAGGTGGGGAGCCTGGGGGAGGACTAGAGACGCAAAGAAAGACTTAGGACTGTCAAGAAGAAATCAGCATTTGCCTTATCAAATGTAATAGAAAATGCTAATGTGATTTCCTGGCAATAGGAAATTAGATTATAAGTTTATCTATTTAAGTCAACTTGAAAATTGCCCTCACAACTTCTGTTTTAACATGGGTGGAATGCAGTTCTTAGGGACACTTCTCACAGAGCAAACGTGGACAGGATAGTTGATTTATAAAACTCAGTAATGGAATTATGCACACACTTCTAAAACAGTTTATGTTAACAAGTGAGGAATATGTATGCATTATTACATTTACACTATAAAGAAAGAAAGACAGGGAATGGGTTATTTATACCCAGCTGGAAATAATCAGGAGATAAGGGGCACGTTAAGCCAGATGATTTTTGTGTATGTACCTGAAACACTGAGGGGCTGTGACATTGGGAAAATGAACCCTCACACTGAAGGTTTTCCTCTTTAGTATATCACTCTGAAACCCAGCATGAATTTCATTTGTCAATTACATGGTGTGGCAAGAATGTGATTTATTCCGTAATGAAATGAGTCTGATGTAGGAAGCACTGAAGGGCTTATTCAAATGTGTTAAATGCCACACGTGTGAACACCTTCTGAGTGACTGAGAATCAACACATTTAATAACAACCCTCACTCACCGGCTGTCAGTCTACCCATAGCACATCTCATACAAGGGCCACATCAAAGGGCTCCGTGTTGAGTACACACTGTGCCTGCATGCCAGGTCTATTCCCCTCTGAACCAACTGCCAGGAGTGAGCCTCTTTGGACTTACTACTTCCGTATTTCACTGGAGAGCTATTTAGCAAGTGCAGTGGACAGTGCCCAGGGCACAGTCCACCAGGCAAGTGGACAGTGCGGGAACAGGGGAACAACGAAGTGGATTATTTAGCCAAAGGAGATTTTAGAAGCCTGCCAAGGGCAGAGGCCTAGAGCACCTCCAGACCTCTATGGTTAGATAGTGTCAAGCTCAATCCTCTGATCTTCAGACAAGCTTTATTTGTACAAGTCAGATATCACCACAGAGAGGGGCTGATGAAGGGCATGGAGCAAAGGGCCAGGCCAGTAATGGATTCATGTGTCTTTCAAGGGAAAATATCTTAAAAGCTGATTGAGGTCGGAGCAGGGCCCAGAAAGCATGCAGTAAATAAATAACACTTTGCAAATTGTGTGAAGGGGTTGGAAATCAAGCCAACTCCAATTTAAGTTTCTGTTGAAATTTCCTGCCTGCTAGGTTTATTGTTTTGTTTCACTCTGACTATTTTTGAAACAGGGGTTCATGTATCCCAGTATGGCCTCAAATTTGTTGTACAGCCAAGGGTGCTCTTGAACCCCAGACCTTCCTACACTCACCTCCCAGGTGTTGGGATTATGGACTTTTACCATCAATGTTGTTTATAAGGTGCCTGGGATCCTTCAGCCACAGGTTCAGGTTACGGAGCCACAACCCGGGCACCATGCCCTACTTTTCTCCTTGTCTTCACTCTATCATGCATCTAATGTGCCCTCTACCAAGGTGGAAAGTCCGGGGACACAAGGCCACTCTGGCTTCAGTCCACAGCTCCTCCCTCGTCGTGTTACCTTTAGAGGCAATTGGTCAAGCCTCACAGAAATTCTTACTGAGCCCTTCATTCATAGCATTTAATTTGCAGAGATCATTTTGACAACAATTGACCATTTTAGCATGGAGATTTTAATTCAGAATTTTAGCTTGCTCTGTTTATTTTCCAGTAAGTTTTTAATAGTTTTCACCAAAAAAATTAGATATACCCACTGTGTAGGAAGGGGCTGGGGGCTCCCTTTTGTGCTCTCAGGACACAATCCTCCTCTAAATGTCCTTAGTACCAGTACTGCCCCATGGGGATTATGTCTAAAGTGCTTTCTGCAGGGACTCAACAGGAACAAATACATTTCTTCTTTCCTTTACTTGTCTTTTTTTTTTCTGGGAAATTCCACTGAAATGCTGTCTATAATGATGGGCAATTCTTTGGTTTCTTGACATGAAAGGAAAACTAGCTAATTCTCCAACATTAAGTAACACATTTGATGGGAATCTTTTGAATGAGTCTCATTGGGTGGACCTTCATTTTATTTCCATTTCATGGGTTTATTGAGTATGTAGGAAGTTCACCGAGTTTTCCCCATTGAGTCTGTTAAAATCTCCTCTGCATTTTCCTTTGATCTTCAACTCCTAGGATAACATCAGCCCGGTTGTGATTTTCCTACATTGCTGGTACCAACATGCTGCCTTAGGTCTAGTTAACAATCTGCTTTCATTTTGGAACAGGTGGATCCGCAGTGTCCACGTCTCCGTCTCCTGCCCTCCCTGTGTGATTCAGTTCTGAAGAGCTGGTGGGCTTTTAACTGCCCCTTTCTTACTGTCCCACGCTCTCGTGTGCCCATCTGACTTCACACTGTCACTTAAGAAAGAGGCTGCAGTGTCCATCCTGATTTGGGAACCTTACTATTGTGTCTTTATCGCAGCTGTTTGTAAGATGAGATCTTTAGGGATTTATCTGTTTCAACTTGGCCACATATTCTCGAGATGTCCTCAGGAGCAGCCTCTTTACAGCTTCAGAAGCTCAGCTTCGTCCTTCTTCTCCTCAGGCTTCATTGTGTCATCTGATGGCTCCGTTCACCTTGGATTAATTTCCTTAGAACTTTGGCTCTCATGTCAGCCACCAGCATAGTTCTTAGTTTGCCGTGTTCTATTACAAGTTTCTGTTTTATCAGCTTTTCATCTATAATAATCAGTAGGCTTGCTGTTTTCCGTGGCAAGGACTTTATAAATGTTGAGACCACTGCTCACCTCACAATTCTCATGTTGTGTGATCTTACAAGGGTTTTAGTCTGTTTCATTCCACAGATTAGACATTTACAAAATGAAATCGAGAAGGAGATGGGGGGTGGAGGAGTGGGGAAGAGAAGGTGGGGTGGAAATATAGCAAATACCATAATCATGCATGAAATTCTCAAAAACAATAACAAAGCAAATGTTTATATATAATTAATGTTTTCAGTACCACTACACTTTTCAATGGCTTCTCTTTACCCAGTTACTTATAGAACTCTCATGCAGCAGTAATACAAATGTTGCCCACTTTCAATAGTTTGTGTAACAGAAGCTTGTTCTTCTTCCTTCTGAAGCCATCTGCTGGTTCAGCCATCCCTCCTGGAAGACTTCCGCATGCTGCACCGTACCTGGAACTATGGTATATCACCTCTGTATCAATACACATTCTGATTCTGTGATTGCCAGCTTTGCTCACGATGGGGCTGGAGAGCGAGTACCAGCATTTCACCAATTCCATCTGGAGCAATGCATGCTGCTCTCTTTCCTTCCGAAGTGATCTCCTCAGACATTTCTTCTGTGCTTGAAGAATTGATGTTCAGTACAAATGCTCCTGCCAGACACTGGGGTCATTTCATAATAGTCTTGGGTATCTACTGCTCTTCAATTTTCTCATGTATTGAAACATTGTGGGTTCTAAGTCACCTTCTGGGACAACAACAGCACCATTGTTTTCTTGTCTTCTGACTTCCATTGCTGCTGAGAACCAACCATAGGTTAGATTCCCCTTCTTTCATTTCCTTTGGCTTACTGTGGCTTCCCTCACAATATCTACACATAGCTGTATTTTATTTCCCATTTGCATTGATTTACAGTGAGATGGCTTTCATAAAGCCTTTTTTTAAAATAAAGATTTAGCTTAGTTTTAATTACTTGTGTGCTTGTATGTCCGTGAGGGGATATGGGCATGTGAGTTCAGGGGCCCACACAGGCTAGAAGGTGTTCCATTCCCTGGCTCTGGAGTCCTAGGATGCTGTGAGTCATACAACATGAGTCAGAAAACACAGGAGCTAGGAATCAAATTCAGTTTCTCTGAACCAGCAACAAGTGCTCTAAGCCATGTTTTAATTTGAATACTTCCCTTTACTCCTCCTTCCAGTTTGTCCTTCCAAGTACTCTTACCTCTATGTCCACAAAGAAAAAAAATATGCAAGTGATGATGAGTATGAAATTAATACAGCCACTACTAAATCATCAGGCAATGTCTTTCAACTGTCATGTGTTAAAATTTCTAGGAATTCTTCAGTTTGATAATTAGATTTTTTATAATAATTCTGAAAATTCTGAACTATTATTTTCCTTGAAAGTTGCCTATTACCCCCTCTCTTCTTCTCTATAGTATATCCATATGGGGCCATATTTATGTTACTTGTAACCCAAGTTATATAATGTGCCTCGACTCTCTACAATTCCTTCTCTTGTTGAGGACTGAACCTGGAACATGATACAACTTCTACACCTAAGCTATGCCTTAGCACTGCATTTCTCTTTCTACAATTCTGCCTTTGGAATTCTGTAATGCTTTCCAGCTATGCTTCCACTTCCTTGCTTCCACTTCTCTGCTTAGCTCTATCTAGCTTGTTTTATTGAAATCACTCTGCTTTGCATTTTTGGAACGTCTATGTGGACACATTTTCTCAGATAACACATCCACCCCTGCTTCTTTAAAGTTACATCTGTTGATTTTAGCATGAAAAGCTCTAATTTTACCTTTTTGTCTGTGTTGTTAGTTCTAATTTATTTATGATTTTTCAGGTAAAGCAGGTGAATTTTGACTCTGAGATTTTCATAGACTTTGCAAATAGAGAGTTTGTTATAAAATTGTAGTTCTCTAGGGATTTGTTTATTTACTAATCTTCAATGGGTCCTGCCTATTTAAGTAGAGAATAAGTTCACTTAATCATTACAGAATTTTAGAAAAATAAAACAGAAATGTGGCTTCATGCTCATTTGAGACTCAAACTTCAGATTCCATGACCCCTTTCCCCGTGAAATCAGAGCCTGGCTTGAGAGGAGACACAGCACACCTTCTCTCCGAGCACAGGGAGCAGGTATGACTCCAGGGTGACGCATCCTGACTCTTCACAGGTCTCAAGCCCCTCACAGTGCATTCTGAAGAGGAAGACAAAGACCAGGTCTGCACTGCAGCACCTCGGAGCGGTTTCACGCCTGTTAATTTTAGAGCTCAGAGAGGATTTTGTTTTAATTCTGTGACCAGGAGGTATTTACACATTTTAGTCATTTTATCCAGCTTGACCCGGAAACCTAAATTATCAGAAGGAACAGCCTCCGCAGGCTTTGGTTTCCACTTCTCAAGATGGACACTGGTTGTTTTTGAGAATAATTTACCTTTTTTTGATATGAAAAGCTAATTGGTTTACAGCCCCTGCTCCTGCATGCTCTCTGTGCAGCACAGCGGTGCACGGCGCCAAAGCTGCTTCCACTGTCCAACACCTATGGGCTCTCTTTTTTATTTGGGTATATCTAGTGTCTGTCTCCCCGATCCCAAGTTTGTGGGCTTTCTTGCTTCTCTGCAGTTGGTGTGGTTTTTTCTCCTCATGTATGGATGAAGTTTTTAATTGAGAATCCATGGTTCTTGAAATCTATTGGTACAAAAGTTTTGAATCCTTATTTAAAGTGTATAAGACATGATGCTTTTCATTGTGTCAAACATCTAGGGGCCAAGGCCTCTGGGACACCTTCTATTATCGCTGTTCTCTTGGTATCCTTACACTTTACAGGAGTTATTAATCAGACCCAGTGAGCTTTGTAGTTGAGAACTTTCAGGAAGATTTTCCCTCATACAGCTTCTCTTCCCTCACCCCACATGTTAAGGTTGGAATGGGTGAAGAGGGTAAGATATTGGTTTTCACCTTATTTTGCTACCTGGACATATCAGCCTATTGGTTTCCTATCTTTATTACAGAGAGTGACTGATGCCATCTTTCTTCTATAAAGGGCCAATGTTTTGCCTCCAGTCTGTCAAGACTGACCGGTTAACACCAAAACTGGCACCTCGGCACAGAACAGCAATTGGAAGACAACATCTCCCAGTTTGTGTGCTATCCTGTGAGAGACATAGCCTTCACCCGATGCAGTTCTCAGCAGTTTTGTGTGTTTAGCAACAGGAGGGTGTTGTCTACATGTCCAGTATGGGCTGTGGCAGGAGAAAACACATCAGCTTTCTTGCCATCCCAGTACATTGTTTCAAATATAAGGCACCCCTGACGTTTCTGTCAGTCTTTCATCTCCCTTCATTTTCCCTTCCTCGCTCTATTTCTGTGGAGGAAATATCTCTTTGCTTAATAGAATGGATACTCACAAGTGTGTAGATCTACAGTGTCTAAAAACAACATCCTACAGCTGATTGAATGCATTTTCCAGGCCCAAGTACAGAGCAAATCTATGGCCCACAGGCTCTTCTATGCCTAACAAGATTAATTAAGCAGAATTCACAAGACTAACTCAGTTCCTTATTTATCTCTGTCCTCAATGCAGGAACCAATGGAAAGCCACAATTCCTAGCATTCCCAATGGAACACAAAGAGCCTGTTGATAAAGGAGTTGGTGACAGCTAGGCTGTCTTTGAGGCTGTGGTCTCACACAGAGGAAATGGTCTAGTTGGTGCATTCTGGAAGTATCTCAGGCAAAAGAAAAGGAGTTGGTGGAGGAAACTGAAATCTTCCGTCTTTGTCAGACTCAGGGCTTTCTTCCAGGAGGTAAATCAGGGTGGGTGTTTTTCAGTTAAACTCTTGAGCCATTTATAGTTTGTCTCAATTCCTTCTGGACTCTGGCTCAGGTGGTTTGGGGTGAGCAAACACTGTTCTGTGCTCTGTGCTTCCATTTATTTTGTCAGGAAAGTTCATCTCAGAGGCTGATAGTCAGATGTTATTTTGAAGCCAATTGAGCTTTGAACAAAATCATACTTGGCTTCAAAGGCTGCCACGACTCACAAAATCTGCAAACAGAAATTCAGTTGGTTCTGCTGCTCCCGGGAGGCGGGGGGCCCATGCTACTCGAAGCCCTGCTTTTATGGTTTCTTGTAGGCGGAACGTTTGAAGTAGGACAAAAAGCATAAATGTTACCTTTCATGCAGGATGTCCGTGCCTGGATTCTCCATAACATTAGTCAGAGGAGCTGTGTTCTGCCAACAAAGAGACCCAAGCAGACAACTGGTTGGTAAAACAGTTTATTGCCCACCCACCTGAGAGTCAAGGATACTTTGTGTCAGCACGGGAAGAGAAGCCAGATGGGTGAGGAGTGGTAAGAACCCACTTCTCCATCCGCTCAGGGCCTTGATGGTGGTCCAGTGTAACCTTCAGGCTATGGCTGAGGTATATCTGAGGAAGGGGAAGCCAGCAAGGCGATGCTCACAAGAAGTCAAACAGAGTCCTGTCCAGAAGTGGTCTCCATTGCTTCTGCTCGGGCTGAGGGTCAAAGGTCCTGCAGCCAGGCCTGACTGAGTGACCTGGACCACATTTATGTAAAGGGTTGGAACAAGAATCTTGAGAATCATGTGATGTTTGAATGTCACCTACTGCAACTGTTCCTTCCCATTTCTGGACTCTTAGTGTTAACACAGACTGAGCGGTACACACCCTTGACTGTGAGGATGCTCTCTCCTCTCTGGATGGACAGAAATGCTAACGAGACAGTTTAGCAAAGATTGGATCATACAGGGCTCCAGAGTCCTTTCTCATCGGCAGAGAGAAACAAACTTAGTAGGACCAGTATGCCCATAAAGATGAAGTGACATTGTGAGTGAGACACTGGTGAACTTCCTTTCATTATTGACAGTCACGGGGTGTGGGCTACAGGGTGCAGGACATGCACAGGAGGACACTTGTGTGGAGTACTCACTTGTTTAAAGTCAAAATATGAAAACTGCAGAAAAGCTCACCTGTGTGGAATTAACAGATCCTGTGGTATTACTCAATAACTTAGAGATTCCATCCAGATTACTAACCCTACCTTTGAAATACTTGAGGGTAAACACACTGTGTTCTGTTTTGCAGCTGCCCCCAAACCTCTGCTAAACAGACAATGCCTTAAGGCCATTGGGGCAGAGCTACACATTTTAAACTACCCACTCCGAGTGGGTGCAGTGGAGCTCTGCCGTCTTTCATTTCACCTATGAAATCTACAGCTGTTTTAAAGTTCCTGGCACAGTAGGCATTTTTCTAAAGTTGATATTTTGTTTCTTTTTTTTCTTCTGCATTGCTGTTAATTTCACTGCGATGCAGCAGGCGGGGTACATGGTGCTAAGGCCTTGTTATGCTCTTATTTCAGGAGATATGTGAACAAAGCTGTTTGAGTGCCACTCAATTCCTAAGGATTATTTATTGTGATTGTTGTCTTTGCTTATGAAGAATCCTCACTTTCTCTCTCTCCACATTTGTTCTTTCAGCCCCAGCCATTCTGGGAGCACCTGTGCCCATTCGGATATTTCAAATCCTCCTCTCACCCCACAGTCAGGTCTGCTCTCCTTCAACCTTCATCTTCCTAACAGTCTCAAGATTTAGCAATTTTCAAGAAATAATTAGGTTCCTTTTTCAATTTCTTTGGAACCAGGGAGTTACAATGAAGGTAGCCACAGCCCTAAAGTCAGCCTTTTAAGGCTTGGTTCCAAATCCCTCTTCGATACCTGTGATGTGATTTCTGAAGCTGTCAGAATCTAACTGTACCCAGCCCTTCTGTGGAAGAACTTAGCTGGTTTTCAGGAACACAAGTTTTTATATATGTATTTTTATTTAACTAATGGTCAACAGGCAGTTTGCAACTACTTGCTGTTAATAGAAATATTCACTAGGTCATTGTGTATGAACTCAGTCAATCCTCACAACCCCCACATCATAGTTGAACAAACTGTTACAGAAGAGGATCAATTAGTTCAATTCGTTCCTGTAACAGCCAATGGAAGGACTTGGAATGAAGGCTGGGGTGACCTGCCACAGACCCTGTGTGCCAAACCTTGTGCCTTTCTGCCTCAAACTTGGGGTGATTAGAGCATTCTCTAGCCTCAGCTGCTAAGCAGTCACACTTGCTTTCTTACAATGGGTCACTGTTACCTCCAGGTTCTTATGAAAGGAAGCCACTGGTTTCCCAAGTACTCTGGAGTTAGCAAGCAACCAAGCCCTGTTGGGTCTAAGTTTGTGTGATTCCAAATTCTGCATTTGTCACCTCATGGGCACAATACGAGAGCTGTCCTAATTGTGTTACTCTGAACACTATTTCTCCTTTATTTTTCTTGCTATTCCCGTGAATTAGTAGCAGAGAATAAACAGGCTGCCTAAGTTTGCTGACAGAGCATCAAAGAGGTAAATTATCACACTTAATTTCTAAAAAAATCACCAAGCAAAATTACAAGGTTGAAACACCATGAAGTTAAGACTTTGACTTGCTACCTGAGGGGTGTCTTTCCATGTTTCCAGGAGAGTATCAGTACACATCAAAGGAAGATATCAGGATCTCAGGTGTGGTTGATACCAAAGCTCCATTATTTTTTAATGCAGGAATGGATTCAGACCAACATGCTTATATATTTCCTTTAAAGTTTTACAATCAGTTAAAATACTAAGATAAAAATATAATTCACATGTTTTATTTTCTTCTGAGTCTTAATCTTTTTATCCTGAAATCCCCAAACTTAAGATTTTATTATGACTTAGTCAATACTCAGAAAATAATTGTATCCACTTATTCATAGTAAATATAGTAGAGTCAATCGTTCAGTAATTAAAATAATGTGTATTAAATATACTGTTATTCCTCACTTTCAAAAATTTTTCCCAGTGTTGTTTAACATTTCTTCACTCATGGGAAGAAATGAGAGAAAATGAAAGAGGAAAATTTTAAGAGGCAATCAAAAAAGAGTATAATTTGCTAATGGTGGGGGTGAGAGAATGAGAATAAATAAATGCCAAAATAAATGGGGAAGGAGCATGCCAGCTTTTGTGCATAAAGGATGTGTCCCACACTATAGTCCCTTTGTTCCAATTTTTCTTTCAAATCTTTGTGCACATTGACATTACTGCCACAGACTCTTCCACTCATTCCTTTACACACTATCAGACACAAGAGTATCAGCGATTGTCACATTATTACAGTGTTCAGTTGCACCAGTACAGTGAAGACCTAAGACTAACTTGCTATCACTCTGGTCTACAAATGACTCTCAAAAACTGAATTAAAGGTTTCAGTGCTATGAATTATGTGGCACAACACAGGTGCTTCCAGAGGGAACTGCTGGTCAGCTAGATTTAAATAAGCCCAGGTGTATAAACTGTTTTTTCTTTTTTCCTTTTTTTTTTTTTTTTTATCGATGCAGCAAAGTCTGAAGACTGTAGGTCATTTGAAGAACATATGGTGAGGTCATTGGTGGTTTTCAGAGTCTGGCTCTCTGGATGGTAAACCTACACTGTGGTGTGGCTCTTATTTCTTTCTTACCTTTAATATTTCAATTTAGCTTGGGATAATTTTCCAACCTCAAGCATCTTCCTCCTGTTTGAAATTGTTTTCTTACTGTGAGTGTTTGTTCTGACCCTGTTGCACCTATAACTTTTATTTTCTGACTTATATATGTCAACCTAGGAGAGCCAGAAATGGAACACACAAAATCCTCATCAAGAAAGATTTGCTTTTGTACTGAAGTGATAAAATGTATCCATCTTTCATTTTTAGAAAATGGATAATAATAAAAATGCATATTTAATTACCATAGAGGCCTTCTGATTTACATCTAAATGGGGAATATCTTCACAGGTCTTTATCACTAGGACCCCTCCCAGAATTCACTTGAAGGTTTGGGAGAATGCATGTGAGTCCTGGACTCACTCATGCTCTCTGCTAAGGAAAGTCATGTTGAGTGTGTAAAACAAAGGACCAACCACGTCTCCCTCAACAGGAGAATTGTGCCCCTTAATTGCATGCTTATTTGAATTTCAGGGATAGATGCACACAGTGACCTTGGACTTCTCTCAGTTTGAATTCCACAAGCACAAAAGGAAAAGTTCAATTCTAAGTTCTTTTAAATATTATTCTTTTAGGGGAGATTTGTTGTTAAGAATGTTCCCTGCGCATGATTAAAAATTCACTGCCAAACCTTCTGTAGTTTGTCCCAGACCCCTTATCTGCTCACAGCTTGTAGCCCTGGGTTTTGCTCTTAGTATTGCAATTTTACTCTGCTTTACCCTTGCAATGACAAACCCCGAAATCTCCCACGCCTTCCCCACAGATGTAGGAAATAAAAACATGTGAATACACTTACTTAATATGCAGATGTTTCTGTGAATAGTTAATCACCCCAAGTTATTCTTTCTTTGATAGCTGAGCACTGGATCTAAGCATCCCTACTGAATTCACAAACTCCCAGCTGTGTCTCTTCTGAGATTCCATGCTTCTCAGAGCAACCCATCATCTTCTAAGGTACCCTTTCTGTGAGGCAGCCATCATGGTCTGAGGGAGTGGTCTTCCTGCCCAGTGTTGGCTCCCTTATGCTCTACAGCCAAGCCATTGCAGACTAACTGAAAGGGCAATTCCTGTCTTCTGTCTCCTGTCAGACTAAGCACACGAGGCTGTTCCTGCATTCTTATAGTGGATCCTCCATTTTGTTCTTAATAATAATAATAATTTTTTAATGTCAAGTTCAGTTTTGCCCTTCAAGGTCATGGCCCCTTAGAAACACCATAACATTGTATGGTATGTTGCTAACATCCATGCCTAGAACCTTAGACTTGGTGTTGCAACACACTTGTACTGAGTTATAACTATTTAATTATAAACATAACTTTGTACATAACCAACTTCTTGAAGACAGGTCTCAGCATGAACCATTGACTGTATCACACTAACCAACATATAAAGAATTAAGTGAAAACATAGAAATATGGAGGTGCTGGGAGCTTTGTAGTCCTTCGGAGGTGATGTATGAACCTATACTTTATTCTATTATGATTTTTTATGCCCCAAATTGTTATTGTTAAAAAATAAGAGTTATTAGTTGTAAATATAATCATGTAAAGTGTAAATTTAGATTAGCCTAAGTTATTATCAGATGTAAAAAAAAAAAACAAAAACAAAATGGATAAATGAATAGGAACTATTACAGAGACAGAAAAGCCAAAGTGCTGGCCAGACAACTCTTGGTGTCCTGCTGCTGGTGTCTGCACTCTCCTTGCTCTCTTCAGCCTCCAATTGCTAGGTCATTTGTATCAAGGTGATGGCTGCTGGCAGCTGAAATTTCTTCCAGTCGTAAGTTTGACATCTTCATAAACTGCCCAAGCTTTTGGGAAGAACTTGATGACCAACCTAAGAATACTGGTTACATTTCTCAGACCTTCTCCTACTGCCTGCTCCCTGTGGCCCTTGGCTTCCAGCTTTGGAGCAAATGTACTAAGTCAACCTAATTGGAACATTCTAGTCCACATGTTTGGAGATAGTGATATTGGAAGATAAAGTGCACATTTGCATAAATGAATATGTAGCAGACACGAAATTATGCACAAATATGCACCTTTGATATATTGGATAAATGCTTAGTTCCCAGCTTACCCAAAAATGCCTGTACTATTTATGTTGCCACAGGAAGCACCGCTCCATTCCGTTTACTAAAAATTGTGAGCTAAATCATTCGAACACTGAGCAAAATTGTCAATGTGTGACTCTGCCATTGCTGACACTGAAGTCATATGCAGATATCTTTTCACTTTAATTTGCCTGAATTTTGTATTTTTATAGTTAATTAATGTATTTCTTAACCCATATATGTTTTGTTCTTAGAGGTCAGGAAAGGCATTAGATGTTTTAAACTCTCTATACTTCAGCTGTCTGAAAAAAAGCAGGGAATCTTTATTAAATCCACTTGAAAATGCTGATATAAAAATTGTATCAGAAATAGTTGTTATTCCTATGGGACTCCTAACACTTAGAGTAGAGCTGTCTCTGACTTCTTTGCCTACTCTTGGGACCCTTTTCTTCTGCTGGATTGCCTCACCCAATGTTGATATGAGGGTTTTGCCTAGACTTATTGTAACTTGTTATGCTGTGTTGGGTTGATTATCCCTGGGAGGCTTCTTCTTTTCTGAGGGGAAACAGAGGAGGAGTGGATCCAGGAAAGGTCAGGCGGGGGTGTGAAGGAGCAGAGAAAGGGGAAACAGAGGTCAAGACTTAATATATGAGAGAAGAATAAAAATAAATACAAAAATGAAAGAAATACTTGTTTAACATACCATCTATGTAAGGTTCCAGGAAAACCTACTCATTCTCTTTTGCCTGGTAGAATGATTGGACTAGGAGAATCTAGTCTGATGACTCTATCACTCAGCAACAGTGTTCAGGGTCTTTTGTTGTTTCTGTGTTGTGCTAAGTAAGGGAGGTACTGGTTTTCAAAGAACAGGAGACTCCTGTCCACATAGACCTCATTTTCCACAGTCAACCGAACTCTTCATTCATTCATTCATTCATCATACATCCTTTCTTTCTTTCCTTCCTTCCTTCTTTCCTTTCTTTCTTTTTGCCTTTTCAGGATAGGGTTTCTCTGTGTAGCCCTGGCTGTCTTGGAACTTACTTTATAGACCATGATGGCCTCAAACTCACAGAGATCTGACTACTTCTGCCTCCCACATTCTGGGATCAAAGATTTGAGCCACCATGCCCAGCTCCACAACCAAAGTCTTATTTACAAAACATGCATATAGTTTTATTATGTATAAATTTATTCTGATCGGTTTTGTATACATAAAACTTTTACTACTACTACTACTACTACTACTACTACTACTACTACTACTCACACACACACACACACACACACACACACACACACACACACACACACGGGAAATGCATGTCCTTGTGTTTACAGAAATTCCATTTGAGACTCAGAGGGGGAAGAAAAGCTTCCCTAGGGTGTCAGAGGCCAGTTGGTCATGGGAAGGCTGTTTATCTGACAATGTTCAATCTCAATAAGATTCCATGAACTCTACTGGACTGTAAGGACTACATTTCTGAGACACTCTCCATTAGAAGATCCCCTCCAACAGGACAGAGATTTGGTCACTCCTGTCCCTGACACTCAGTACCAGCATCACCAGTGAACAGTAGTGACTTGGGTCTCTGTACCCTGAGATCTAGGGCCCAGATCCCAACCTACATTGCATGATCGGCCTCAACCTCTCTCTATTTAAAGAGTCCACATTCTGTTTCCCCTCTCCAGGCTAGGACTTCCCCAGTTCTGTTCCTGCTTTTCTCCTTCAGTTCAACCCATGTATGTGCTTTCTGAAATTCAATTAGCCTTCTACTTATAACTAATGAACATGGGTCTGGAACCTACTAAGCTGTTAGAGAGAATGGAACACAAATGCCAATAAGAAAATAAATGGGTCCACATAGAAATACACTAGCTACACCTGGGTTAACAGTGTCTCTTTCCACTCTCTCTGTCTCCCCAGTGGTGTTCAGTGCCTGTGTATAGTATTGTGTACTTGTGTGTCCTCTGTGTGTGTGTGTGTGTGTGTGTGTGTGTGTGTGTGTGTTTAATGTGTGTATACATAACTCCTCATAGGCATCCAAGGTATGGATGCATGAGAGGGCACCTGCTGCCCATGCTTCTGTGGACATCTAGATCTTACCAGGAAGGTGTGTTTCTATGTCTGCCTGCTGCACTGCTCTGCTGGGTCTGGGATTTTATGAAATAGGGGCCTTTGGCTCCTTGCCTCTGTGAAGTCAGCTCAGTAAAAGCCACAGGCAGCTCTCAGTCTTTGGCACTGGAGGGGACAATTTCACAAGATCACTCCTTTGAAACTTTATCACAACCAAGAGACACAATGCACATACTATACTGTGCACACCTGCACCTCAGACAGTACTCAGATGTGTGCAGCGTTGGCTGGGAAAATAAGAAAACTCGACAAAACTGATGCGAAGCCCATTGTTTATGTGGTGTTCGTGAACTTCTGAGAGGCTGACACTATGATTTAGAGAAAGCTAAAAGACAACACATTGTAAACACAGCAAGGATACAGGAAAGAGGATCACATATCCACACTCCCTGTGAGTGGAAAGGGGCCTCTGCTGTGGAATTCAGTGTAGAGGCCCCTCAAAAGCTAAAATCAGGTTAACCTTGTGACACAGCCACCTCACACCTTGGCCCATGCCCAAGTGGTCTTTATCCAGCGTCAGAGACACTCATCCATTTTCACTGTTGCGGCATCTATTCACAATAGCAAGGACAAAGAGTCAGCTTAGAGGTCATCAACCCATTGGATAAGGAAAATGTAGTTCATATACACAATGGGATTTTATTTAGTTACATGGAAAAAAGAAATGCATTTTTAGGTAAATGCTGAAAGTAGAAAATAAATGTCACACATATTCTCTTATATCTGTGTATCCTAGCTTCAGTTCTTTATATTTGTGCATTTAACTGGAGTATATGCAGAAGTCAGAAACTGGAAAAAGAGCTTTAGGAGAAAGTGATAGTATAAGTAATAGGAGATAGGCTAACACAGAGCAGGGTAAGCAAGGTTAACCAAAACCAAGGATGCATGAAAAAAGGCATATAGACATTTATTTTGCATTGTATTTAATTGGTTTGTAAATCAATAAAAATATATGCCTAAAAGAATCTTGTCAGTTGCACTTTAAGGTGAAAGCATTATTTCCTTATTGAAAATCCTACTTATAGCTATATCTATGTTAAATTGATTATTTTGAAAGGAATTTTGTTGTTAATTAAAACATATTTCCCCACCTTTCTTCCCAATTCTCTCTTTCCATGCTGCTGTGGCTTTTTTCTTTTCACGGTGATCAATTTTTTGTTTGTTGTTTTTGTCCTGACTGTTGACTGTTCTGAGGTCCCTGGCACACTAAGTAAGCGAACGACTGAGCTTCTACAGTCTGTGGATCTTTGCACAAACTCTCCCACTCCCACTCCTCCCTGGCTTCTGTCCCTTCTGTGCGTGTTAAGGGTAGAACGCTCGTTTCTAATTTACGACCTGCAACCATATAACCTGGGGGCAGTGCTGTTGTAGCTTTGGAGTGCGGCATTGATCCAATTACAGTCTGGTGTAGTAAGGACATGACTCAGGATGCATGGGGAAGGTTTTCTTGGTGACCTGTGGTCAATTCTGTGTCCTAAATCCAGGTTCTGTGGCTGTGATATGAAACACTATTAATAATAGCCCAGTCTTCTGATTAGTCATGGTCGTCAGAACTGGGGGGAGATGGCCACCCATAGTCAATACTCCTGCTCTCACGGTGTGTGTGTGTGGGGGGGTAACAGATTGTCTTCCTCCAGTGCCCATGGAGCTGTCAGATGGTCTCAGTTCTCAGTTATGACTGCTGATTGCCCATCTCTGCCCTTTGGCATGGGCTGGGTCCCCCTCTCCACACAGACTTTTAGAGGACAACATAGTTGGGCTGAAGTACATTTCTATTCAGTTTCTCTCTAGACCTAAGGTTTCCATTTGTCTAGGGAAACGGAGAAGAATGAAAGAGTCCAGTAAAAAATGAGTGAGGGAGACAGGGCTGTGTGGGGAGAAAGGAGGAAATTGTGCTAGGGGATGAGATTTCCCTACTCTACTAAGCCACTGGCTTTCCATACCCTCATCAGAGACATCCTTTTAAAGACCAGGTGGGCCCAGAGTGGATGCATTGAGGCCTCCCTGTTTGTTACTGACAGTGTTGACTATATTTTCATTTTTTTGTACTCATTCCTTACTTGTTTCTTCCACCCCAACCATGTAAAAATCAATTCAGCAAGCATACCTGGTGACACAATCACCAGTATCTCTTGTCTGGATTGTTGTCTTCCACTCCTGAATTCCAGAGGGATTAAGCAGCAATGCTCTGCAATGAAAGGCTTGAAAGCCATTGGGTGTCTTCTGCAATGAAAGTCCTGGGAATACAGGAGCATGTCAAAAGAATGACCTCCAAAGCAACAGCGATGGGATTTGGATTCCACTGGCATGAGGTGGCTCTGGGAGCTTTGAGCCCCTCAAGACCAGCTCTAATGACTATGCTTTTCTCTTCACAGAATTGTGAGCATCTCCTCCAGAGACTGCCTCCTGGCCAGGCATGCTGTTCACTTGCTCAGTCTTACTGAGGTATTTCACCCAAAGTGATTGCTGCTGACAAACGTTGGCTGATGACAGTGGTCTGCTCTAGCAGGCAGCTCAGTGACAGGGATGTTTAGAGAGTTAGCATTTGCCTCACAAGATTAAAGACTCAGGTTCACATGAAATAACTGCTGGTTGCCATAGGTGTTGACGTATATATTTAGGACAGTTCCATGTGATCTAGTTACCAATACTACATTATCAAAGGCCATGTGTAGAAAGGCACATAAATGGAATGAAACCGTAGAGAAGACAAATGTTGTGTATATTTCAGGTAAGACACTCTTATCCTCAAAGTACTTTCTTTGAAAAATTAAATAATAAACACAAATGTGAAAGAACAACTTAGGGTATATTGTGGGAAAGTAAAGACAACTTTACACACAGGTCAAGAATATTTGCAGCTGTTGTTTTTCCATCTTGAAAAGGGGTGTGATGTCAGTGTTGAGTACTCTGTGTCCATTGAACTCATACTTAAATTCACAATGATAGTGTTTATGGGAAAATGATTTATTTATTTTCCCAGTATTTCCAAGCTAAATAGAATTCAATCATCCAACTGACTTACCACCCTACTCTTGTCTTTGTGTGAAATGCTTCCTACTTGTGCCTACCAAGTCTGAACAAGTACTGCACACTGGAGTGCAGGACTGGTGTCCACCAAGACAGACACTGGAGCTCAGGTGTCCACCAAATCAGACCCAGGAGGAGGGGCACAGCATGTGTGCATGGAGCTTTAGAGACAAAGATGAAGACAATACTGGAAGGTTTCTGGCTGTACATCACCCAAACCATTGCTGGGATGTGCTGAGGCCCTTGTTGTGCAGATGTCTGACCTAGGTGAGGGGCACTCACCAGCAGGACACTTTGAAGTAAAGCAACTGCAGCAAATTCACACATTTATCAATAGTTATGGTGACAAACAGAAGAGACTTACAGTTCACGACCACTCTCACTTTCTTCACATCTGGGAATGACACGTCGTTCTCTGCGCTGCATTCATACTCCCCAGCCTGGTCCCTTGTAATTCCATAAATGTCCAAATACTGTCCATTTTCAAATGGTTTTGCTACAACAACAACAAAAATATACAGCACATTTAATTGTTGCCACTACTGGCTTTGTTCAAAGAAAACAACCTTAACAGTTCCTACCAGACATCACTGACCTGACAATTCCACAGGCAACAGAAAACTCAAAGTGGGGGAAAAAAAGCAACAGCAGAACAAGAGGCCCCAGGATAGGATGACCATGTGTTCTCCTTATTCAGTTGTCCCCAAGCCTTCACATGGCATGCCCATGTCCTTGCAGTGTGGATGGAGTTCACCAATGTGGCTTGGTGCATGTTGACCCTTATACAGTGTAAAATCGAATTTGGACACTTCACCTAACTTAATGTTACTTTTCTCTGAGGGAATCTTCCCTCCACTCATGGTTTCTAGCCAGATGGTTCAACGAAAATACACAGGTCTATAAAACCAGTGCCAAGAGCCCCCATCCAAAATTGCCAATGCTCCCGCAAGTCACACTGTAAATGCTATATGCAAATCACCCAGTGAATCTCAGGAAAAAAGCTTAATGACTTTCAGCTAAGAGTTAAGTGGTTATACAAACAAACCAAATTATCTTTATTTTTTTATTATTCCAGGGAAAACATTTTGTTCGACTAAAAATAACAGTAGATTACCAATATAAAGTCATAAGCAGATGGAAGAATATCCCCAAGTTAATGAGATTGGAAATGGAGACTCCTTTCTTCAGTAATAGGATCTGTTCTCGGATAAAAGCAGAGTCATTGGGCAGCCAGAGTCCTGTCAGTAGAGTCTCTACAGAGAAGTTGTGGTGATAAAGTGGGGGGCCTCCCTTCCTGTCCTTTAGCTGGCAGTAAAATGCATTCAGTTTCAATGCCTACAGAAGGGGTTGGGAATCAAGGAGTTCTCCCACTAAACAACATTTCCCAAAGTCAAGGCTTTCTTTGTCTTCATGCTGCCATCCTTCCAGAAATACAATGATCCAGAAGTTAGAAAGTTAATGGGATTCACTTTCAATAAATCTAAGGAAATTCAGTTACAGCCTTTCAAATCTAGAATGCATGTCAAATAATGGATCCTTCCGTGGGTTTTGCCTAGGGCAGTATTTGCCATCGCAGTTTGCCCTCAGAATGACCATGACTGCTAATAAAAGACACAGCACATATGTTTTGAATATAGACAACTTTTCTATTTATCTCGTTTCTCTCAGTTTGCAGAAGGTGAGCATTAAACATCTGAGAAAGTTAGTTGGCTGATAAATTATTTGGGGTGGTAAGATTAAAACATAATAGTTAACATCAAATCCAAACTGCTGAAATCCAATCATGGTGAGTGTTTGTCATGGAGGCTTGTTGTGGGTTACCCTGCTAGGATGCCCCTTGTGGGAGGGGATGAGAAGAAGCAGCACCAATGACTCAGGTACCAGGAGTCAGTGAGTAGCAGAGCATTCTGCAGACTCCTTTATTAATGAAGTTAGGCCTGACTTTATACCCCTCCCAAGGTCCTGTTGGCTCAGATGGCTGTATCTGCTACATGTCCATTCCTCATTGGTGTCTCTGGGTCAGTTGTCTCTCCTTAGCAGTGACAATCTCTGGGCACTGAAGCAGGCTTGGTGGCTTGGCTCAGGGAGGAAGGGCCTGCCGTACATGCATATGCCCATGAGGGCTGCCCTGGGCACCAGGGATAGGGCAACTGTTGAGTGGGGTAAGCTGGCTGTAGTTTCTCCTACAAAGGCTGTAGCCCTGTCATTCATCTACACACTGACACAGTGCTCTTTCCTGTGGCTCCTTTTCTGTCTTATTTTCACAACTCCAGTTTCGAAAGCTCAGATCACTCTGCTAAAATTGAAACTTGGAGTATAAATCCTCATCCACACCAGGCAAACAATGCAACCTATCCGAGTGGTCAAGGTTCATGCAATCATTAACCAAGTAATTAAAAGCAGAGTCTCTACATACATGCTCTTTATAGTTCTTACTGCTGAATCACAGGAGGAATAAGAACACTAGCCTTTAAAGTATTGAAGGTTAGGGATAAACACCACAGACCTTTGATTTTCATTTTAATGGTTTTATTAGCATACATCAATTATACACGATAATGAGATTCATCCACCCACATTTCTACACGTACTTGATATATTTTGATCATGTTCATCTCCTGTCACCATTCCTTTCTCTCTGCCATCCCCATTTATCTCCGTCCAATCCCCCAGGTAGCCTCTGTCCTGCTTCCAAGCTTTGTATGACCTAGTCACCTATTTCATTAGGGTTGTTGATGGAGTGTGGGCGGGTGATTGTTTCCAGGAGCATGTGCACACACTAGTGGCTGCACCATGGAAGAAAATGCCCCTCTTCCGGTCATTGACCTTTATCACTGTGTAAATTCTCATGGAAGGGCATGTCTCTTGAGCTCTTCTTCCTCCCAGGAGAAGATAACATTATAGCTTAAAAAACAAAACAAAACAAAAACACACAAAAAACCATATACCAGGATAAATACATATAATAAAATGTGAAAACAATAGAAACATAATGATAAGTGTTACAAACTGTGAAAAGATATATAGGATCCCATTCGTGGAAATGTCACCATTGCATCAGCTAGCTCCAGAGATGCCATTAAAACCTACTGTGTGTGTGTGTGTGTGTGTGTGTGTGTGTGTGTGTGTGTGTGTGTGTATGTGTGTCCTTGGCATGGACATGGATGGCACAGTCTACAGAATCACTTTGGAGATCTTTCTTCACCCTGACACAGAGTGAGGGCTGAGTTGACAGCAACCAATGAGTGTATGCTAGAGTCTGCTGTCAGTCATGTGACTCCGATATAAAGATGCCTTCCAGGAGGAAAACATACCACAGGGTCATCTTGCTATTCCCACTTGACTGTTGGAACTTTAGATCTGTTGTTGCTTCTCTCCATGCTATAAAAAGTAGGCACAGGGAGTCTGCCTTAAGTGGGTAAGACATCCATTCTGAACTCTTCTTTGCTAAGTTCTAGGGCTGATCTTTCCAGCACTGAATTCCAGATTGGAAAATTAAGAGCTACGTTTGTCAAGACATAAACATTCAACAGGATGTTTAAGTCCGTCAGTACAGTTCAGCTCAACCCACCCCACAGTGGAAGAGAGGGACTGGGTTCAGTGGATATAGAGAGAAAAGCCAAAGACCATCAACTCTAAATGAGACAGAGATCCTTTTGGTCCTTGAGCAACTTCTACAGGTGGTGATGGTATAAGGCTTTTCATCTCCCAGTGAGCTGCAGGTTCAGTGGGAATGCCCGTACTGAGCAGTAGATATCCCCTGGTCATGGTGACTCCACTCCCACCAGTGAAGACCCCATTTTGCTACTCTGTGTGCTGTCATGTCATGGTCACACAGCACATGCTTAATAAATATCTACTGAATGGGCACGTGTAACTAAATGAGAATAAACTCCTGTGAACTAAAAATCCACACTTGAAGAAGTCTCCACTCTGCTTTCACAGACAAGGAGAAGGCAAAGAATCTTCAAAAGAGTTGTCATGTTGATGGACACCCTAAGGTGACAGAAAAAGTGACCTGTTGGGAGAAAATCCTGTGGAGTTATTGTCAATCCTTTGTAAGATTACAAAGACTAGCAAAACACTAAATACCACACTGAAGGATGAAGATAAGAACTGACCATAAGGTAACAGTTTTGTTTGCATATAATCTCTTCCAAATAGGGACATTCTTTTCTAAGGAATAAAAAAGTAAATAAATAAATAAATAAATAAATAAATAAATAAATAGGGGCTGAAGAGATCATTTAGTGGTTAAGAGCTCTGGCTGCTCTTGCATAGGACCCAGGTTTAATTCCCAGCATCCACATTGTGGTTCACGACCTTCTGCGTCTGCCAGCTATACCCCTAGGGAATTCTCAAGCCTCTTCTAGGAGTCCCTGACTCCCAGCTCTCTAAACACACTTAATATTGTGGTGTGACAGTAGTTAACAACCACTCTTCAGAACCACTTTAAATAGTTTCCCAAATCTTTGCTCAGAAAGAGTTATCACACTTGTTCAGGGTTTCTTGGAGAAAGACATATCGTCAGAGTCTCACAGCCACTAGAACTGGATGGGACGCCCCCATGAATTTGTAAAATATCTTTAGAATGGTTCATTTGCTCATAAAGGAGTGGTTATACTCAACACTTCACTCTCCAGCCTCATATTTGAGATCATGAAGCATCTCTTACTGGTGTCGTCTCATGCTGTGTAGTCAGGGATGGGAGGAATATTTCCTGGGCCAATATCCCATCTCCATCATTCCTGAGCTATGTAACCCCTCTCTGGATCTTGATTATTAGTTAACTCACAAGCAATGTGTGAAGACAGTGACAGAGCCTGTCTTGTCAGGTAATTCTGGGGGATGTGTTATCCAAGTAAATCACATCACTGTATGATACACAACGAGTGCAGAATAGTTAGTTTGGAGATTGTTTCCACACTGATGGGTGACTCTATTCAAGGATTCACTTCTGCCTTATATAGATGTAGGAACTAGGAAGTTGAGCAGGAGACACTAACAGCAATGACCAGCTCTGCTCTCCTATTACTTCAGCAGTTAAATAAGCACACACGTCCATCATCTGTTAATAGGACTGTAGGCTTATCCTTCATTGGCGTTACTTCTCCGGGACAATGTCGTCTTCCCTATTTCTTGTATGTGCGTTTATAATTTTACATATGTATACACATATATGATGGTCTGAAATGTTTTTAGTATAAAAAACAGCACCATGGAACAAAACAAGCGTTGAAGCATTGTTTTTTTCTGGTAAGACTGGTAGGATGATAAAACAGGCAATAGGGCTCCCTCTCACCTCAGGCTAATCAATAACAAGCCCAATGCCAGGAACTGGCTCCATCATTTGCAGTTGATGGCCAGTGAGGTTCCATAGATCCTCAAATGTTATAGGCTACTGCTATCACTCTTACCTCCCCCTCCTCAGAAACCAATGGTAAGTGAAGTCATTGTATTTTCAAGTTGTAGGAGAAGAACTCACGCTGGAACTGACCTGGAAACATCATCCCCACTGTCTAGTGTTCCTAGTGCTGTAAGTGCTGTTCATGGTCCTGGAAAGGAAATCACCAGCCTCACATACCTGGGAACCCTGCGAGTTACACTGGAGACCAGACTGACACGTTATGCCCACTGGTGCAACCGTGGCACAAACATCACAGAGTAACCAACCACTTCTGATTGGAATCAAGCCCTGCTTCACAAGATGGGACCCAGACCAGGCAGCAAGAACCTATGGCTACACAGATCATAGGTCCTAGGGGAGAAGTTAATTTTATTTTTCTGCTAAACGGACATAGTTTTAAAGCAACGCCTAAGAATTTATCAGGTTGCACTCATAGATAAATGCATCCCTAAACCTTCACTGGAGAAGACTCTTGTTGCAGTTGACGGTGATTAACATGGATTTATAACTGGTCAAGCTGAAGAACATGTCAGACTGTAGAACGCTTAGCCCTTAATAAAACATCTGTATCACTCAACTACCCCACAAGGCTCAGGGATCCTCTCACAGAGGAGAGGTGACTAAGAACCTAAGGCTGTGGATGACCACAAGGTTATAGGCTTTTTCGACGTAGCATGGTGGTTGCATGTAAGAACTCACAGCAGTTGTGACAGAATGCACAAGTCCTACGCAAGCTCAAACCAGACAAAATGCAGAATGAGAAGGAGCACTGGGCATGAAGTAGCATGGTGGAGCTAAGGGCAACAGGCAGTTGCTGGAAGAGGGTGAAATGGGTTCCTTTAACAATTGTTACCCCCGGGGAGTGAACCACCAGTGGATGGCCCTACATCCGGGAAGGTGTGGGCAGCACAACTGGCTCTTGATGGGCTTTAAAAACAAAGCAACAAACATACCCAGAGCATACAAATATTGGGTGATTGGAGAATGGAAGATGCATCTAGGAGGAATTAGGAAGGTAAATATGATCAAAATACATTGCATTAAATTATCAAAGAAGGAGTGAAAATGAGGAACAGCAGACTGAGACAATGCTCGCAGTCAATTCATGCAGTCTGTTTTTCTCTGCTACTGCCCTGAACTCTTCCTATTGTGCTCCACCATCCGACTTCCCAACTTTCAGTTCCCCGAGAGACTAACAAGGTACTCAGAGGAGCCTTTTCTGATTCACTGTCTAGTCTCACAGCCCACACTGCATCCTTAAAGAGCAGAAACAGCATAGAAAAACACAACTAAACACAGGTCAGTTAGACACTGTGTGGCATATAAACATTCATCATCACTTACTTTCCTAATGCTTAGCAATTCCATGCGTGGTTTTCCTCCTAGTATATTGGTGATCTATGAAATAAAAGGCTGTCTCTTATTCCATATCTCACATTAGGGCTATAGCTATTGATTATACTTTCAGGGGAAAACAAGAAAATAGAGATCCCTGAGAAGTTAACCATTTCATTATAAGTGACATTATCATCATTATTAAAATATTGTGATTAGTTGTTAAATAAAAATAATACTGTTTGTCTTTTCTTCAGTCCTTATTGTTCTGTCCAAGGTATGATTCTAAATACTTCTCTGTGAATTATTGCCTCACTAACACTTCAATTAACTTTTGGGTTAAGCATCACTCTTTTGACCTCATGTGTCCATAGACTCTGAATGCATGGATTCAACCAGGCAAGAACTGTGTTGCTTTTTTTTTTTAATGTTTATGTAATGAATATCTACAAACTGATTTTCTTATCATTGTTTCATAAACACTACATCATGAGAACTACTTATGGAACATTTACACTGTACTAGGCATTGTAAGTAGTTTATATGGTAAAGTACAAGAAGTGATCCAGTTATATTCAAGCACAAACTCACTTAAATAAAAAGGACTTGGGCATTTATAGAGTTCGCCATCTGTGGAAGGTCCCAGAGTCAGTCCTCCACAGAGAAGGTGGACTCTCTTGGTAGAACAAGGTGGAAGGGCTAAGTGGTTAAGCATTTTGATGATGAATTTAGTTACAGAAGTGGAATGAAAAAACAACTCCTGGACCTCAGGGTTGGATTCACATGAGTCTCAGACACTTAAGAACAGGGGGCAGAATGGCCTGTTGTAAGAACTACATTATACACATATAACTCTGATTTTCGGAACAATAACATGTTATTCAGATGTGTTTTGGCCTCTGAAAAATGCTTTTGGATCTCGTGTTAACCTCTTGTAAATGCTGTATCATGTTAGTGCAAACCTGCGGGATTAAAATCAACAAATTAACCCAGCTGTCAATTATCTCACAGTTCTTTAGTATTAAGGGTGCGCGTGCATGCGTGCGTGCGTGCGTGCGTGCGTGCGTGCGTGCGTGCGTGCGTGTGTGTGTGTGTGTGTGTGTGTGTGTGTGTGTGTGTTAATAAAAGCAATTCAAAGCAATGTCTCCTCCAGAGAAAGCTTCTTCCTGGTCACCAGGATAATCAGATCATACATAAAAGGTGGACTTGCCAATGAGATTATGTTAAGAAGCTTAGCATGAGGAAAAAAATTTTGGATGATTCAATCAAATCACAGAGGTCTCAAGAACAGCAAAGTCATGGTCACAAAGATAGGACATGAAAAGGTCTCTACTAACCTCTTTTGACATAAACCATGGTGAAGTGAGGCATGAGCCACTTCAAGGAAAGTTGTAGAGGTCCCTCAGCCACCAGCCAGGTCCTGATTCTCCTTTAGAGTTTCTGCCTGGGAACACACCTTTCAATACCTGGCTTCTACTGGCTTCTCAGCACTAAACCCCTAACCTACAGAGTGCAAGAGGAAACATTTGTTCTTTGCTCCTATTAAGTTTGTGGCAATTTTCTATAGTAACCACATAGAACTCATGCCACACACTCAACTAAAAGCAGCTGGGGCATTCTGGATTAAAGCTCTGGCATCGTTGGTGGCCACTGCTCTGGCATAGTTTTCATTACACTTTGTGGATCTGTCTCCACATACACACTGCACTTTCTACATAATTTTCAAAGACAGTGGGAGATAGAAAAGTTCTCTTGGTGTAATTTATGAAGTTGCTGAGGTCATTAATCCTTCCGAATAATGCAAGTGAGTTTCGGGGAAAAAATGAATTTCAAGAGAACATTCTTTTTGTAGCAAAAACCTTTATGAGGATGTACTAAAAATATGTCAGTTAATGCAGTTCTAGGAAGTGTTGTTTGAGCACAGAAATAATGGAATTCAAAGGCACAATAAGAGAAGGGTTATTAGGGAAGATGAAATTATAGAAGTCACCCCGAGATGACTCTAATAGAGTTCAGAAGCAAATAAAACAACCAGTAAATAAAAAGCTCAACTTTCCCAGCTTTTTTTTTTTCCTTTGACATTTTCATAGTCTACTAGACAGTGGTGAGGGGAAATCTCAGTTCACAGTGATTGCTTTCTTTCCTGATTGTCACTTGCTGCTTATGTTTCCATTATTCATTCACTCAGATGACAACAACTGCACCCCAACTTCTGACCAGCAAACAAGAGCTTTTCTACTTCAGAACCTGTACAGTTTGTTGTGGAAATAAAATAATGAGCAGGAATTTTAATAGTCTCTAGTAGGCATTGCATTTGGCATAAATGCAAGTTCTCCTCACCATCACTGTGAGAAGGAATTGCCTAAGCAAGACTCTGGAGATTGGATTAAGTCTGAACATCAGCTTCATGAGAGTGAGCAGAGGTGAGTCTGGAGTTACAAGCAGAAATCATAGTTTAGAGGGCTTTTACTCTGCAAAAATAATTTGCCTTCTGGTTGGGAGAAGTATTAGATCTGCAAGGAAAAGAGTTCTGGGGTATAGTTAATACTCTACTTTTAAAATTCTGCCTCTGGAATTCCGTTCCTTACTATGTCTAGGAACAATGACCCTGCATATCATCTTAATATTTACCCCTCCATGAATGAGCAAAACCTAAAACCCGAGCCTTTTGTACTTTAGACAACAGAAAGCATCAGATTAGGATCCCTTTCACACACACAGTTGTCCATGTGGAGGCAACCTGAGCTCCATGGAAGTTTGTTGCC
Source organism: Cricetulus griseus (assembly GCF_003668045.3). NCBI lineage: Eukaryota > Metazoa > Chordata > Mammalia > Rodentia > Cricetidae > Cricetulus > Cricetulus griseus. The sequence goes on from NW_023276806.1 coordinate 2,538,064, forward strand.
TTGCTGAGGGGAGGAAGGAGAGGTTAACTCAGGCAGCAGGAGTGACATCAAAGTTCTGCTGTCCAATGTGGTCATCAGATCAGCAATGCCTTTTTGTAAGAGCTCACCATGGCCTGATGACCGCTGACATCCACTTAAGGAAGTGGAGATTGCAGACAGCCATTAGACCCTCACCTGAGACCATTCCAGTCATACGTAGTGATTCTCTCCTGTTTTCATTTGGCCTTCAGGACTTGGGAAGTGCCATACTACAGAAGTCTAGGAGGTTTACCGAGGCAGAATCCATCTATAGGGAGGCCATCATCCACCTTGGTGGAATCTTATTTTGGGTTATTGTTGACTCCTCTTGGAGGAAGTAGGTATTGTGTGTATCTGCCCAAGGAAGGGAGTCCTAAGGGAATGAACCTAAAGAGATAGAAAGTTAGAGAAATCCACAGGTAGTGCCTGTCCCTTATCAAGTGCTGTGTTATATTGTCACTGGGAAGAATTCCGCAATATTGAGAAAGGAGAAAATTGGTGCCTTCTTGTTAAAAACACAGAAATAAGAAAGACTTCAGATTGTTTGCCTGAAACTGTGTACGCCAGTGACAATGGCACACAATCCCAAAAGGATAAGGTCCACTATCAGTGTGGCGAATTGCAAATTAAAGCAATAAGAACAGGAAACATATATTTAGTAATGGAAATAATGAAGGGAGATAATAAATGGAATCTAAGTAGACAATCAGTGAGAAAATCAAGGAAACGGCAAGTTGACCCCTTAAAAGATCACTGAAATAAATAATCCTTGACCAGTCTGGCAGAGAATAAAGAGGAAGACGGCCAGGTTATGCTCACTAGTCAAGAAGGAAACCAACAACAGTGTTCTTAGAAAGTGAGCAGCTTGTGAGCAATAGATGCTGACAGACTTCACGGTCCAGATCAAATGATGGACTTCTCAAAAGACAAAGAGGAAGCAGAAAACCAGCATATTCAACATATTTCAAAGGTAAGAAACCAAGTTTCTAATTCAACAGCTTTGGTTGTGTATACATATTCAACTTTTCAAAAGAAATAATATGTAACTTGCAGAAATTCTTTCTGAAAGTTCACAGGGCCACTTCCTAATTCATTATATGAAAATATTATTACACAAACATCATAACAATGGACGTAAGATGCCAACCATTTTCATAGGCCAGAAAGCCTTTGAATAAATATTGATAACAATTTCAATATAGAATAAAAATAATATTAAGAGACTGTGGTTTTTCTGAAAAATTTAGACAATGTGGTTCACTATACCACCACTACCACCACCAACAAGAATAATAAATTTTTTATTTACATGCATAAAAATAATTGAAAGAATTCAGTATTTAAGTAAAAATAAATCAGAAAATGAAACAGAACTTTCTGAACTTGATGGCTTCTATGAATAAATTACATCTCTCCAGGATGTCATGACAAAAGGATAAATGTTTCCCATCTACTGTGATCAATTATAGGGGTCCACTCCAAATCTACTCACATTCTCTATATAATAAGTGAATACTCACTGCTGAACTTTGTTTGAATCTTAATCCTGTGAATGTCCTAGAAGGAAATGAAGGGAGATCACCATGCCTTGTGACAGGCAAGGAGATCTCATGTAAATATTTAAACACACAATCCACCTGAGAGATATTGATAATCTGGATTCCATCACAGTTAATAAAACCTGCTTTGGAAATAACTCTTAATTAAAAATTCAAACCACATAGGGGAGAAAATGTGGGTGAACCCCATGTCAGATGAACATCAGAGAAACCACAAATGTCAGGCAGGGCTCATATCCTTGAATGTTAAGTAAAAATGTTAAATAAATGTTAAATAAAAAGTCACACAAGAGTTCTCAATAGAAATAATGCTGGTTTAGCAACGAGGCCACAGTTCATGTTCAAGGCCCATGACCTCACGAGCCCTGGGTAGTGGGCCAGGTTTCCAGTATCAGGAATTATTTACTTCTATTTAGTAGGCCACAAGTTCAATTAGACAGCTACTAGTTACCACCAACTAGTTACCATGTTTTGCTTCTTGACAGATATCTTGCCAAACTGGTCATTGTTATGGTTCATAGGTATTGCAGTGGGAATATTGATCCCCTCATCCCTTGGCAGTTTACACAGATTTTCTAGCTTTCACTATAGTAGTTAGACTGCAGAAAGGAGGCTTTCAGGTCAGTTTCAGCTAAAAGCATCAAAGTCCTGTGTCTTCAGCAGTAAGGGGGCCCTACTCAATCCTGGAAAGGCAAGGAAGGGAAAAGACATAGTCTATATTATTTTAGGAGTCACTTGGACTACCCTGACCAAACATTCAAAGGACATTTCTCATGCCTGATACTGGGGTTTTGTTGTCTGTGGCTCTTTGGTGGGGCATTGTGAACTCATATGGTTTAACTTCCTTTAAGGTACACACATAAAGAAACACACACACAGACATTCACATACACAGACAAACATGTGTGTGTATGCATATCATGCATACATTTGGACCAACATATTTCTTTACTACCCTGTAACTCTTATTGTAAATGCATATAAAAACCACAGGTAAATGCGTCGTCCACTCCTCACCAAAGTAGCCTCTCTTTACAGCAAACAGTGACTATAACAGAAAGCCTCACCTGGACTGAATGCAGAGCTCAACAGACTCTGGGAAGCCTAGCCCCATCAGATGCATCAACATCACAGCTCCTCATCTGTGGCTCAGAGAACATATCAGAAGAAAGGACAGAAATACTATAAGAGCCAGAACACCAGCAAGTTTGTCCTAGAAATGCTGCATAAACCAGACCAGAGTGATGGCAATAGCATGGTCATGGTAATATTGAAGAGCTGAGATTTAATAGGTTCTCACCCTGGACAAAGAACTACAGGAAACTAGTGACTGCTAAGAGAGGGAGAATTAGCTTCTCTCAGGAATGAGCCCATGATTTTGATTTTCCAATACAGAGTGACCAACCCTGATACCATGTACACATAAACAACAAAAACCGGACTGAGCAGGTTATATTTACATATTTGTGCATACTTACATGTACAACAACTACAATGAAGAAAATGAGGCTATTGATTTAGGAGTGGAAAGTCATGAAAGGAGTTTTGGGGAGGCAACCTTTGAAATCTGAGAGGATAAGGGCAAAGGAGAGTGATATACTTGTATTTTAATTAAAAATGTATAAAAAACCCAGTCCTTAAAAAAAACTAAAATAAAAATGTAAAGCTCAACAGAAACACAACCCATTTAGGAAATGAATAAAATATTAGAGTAGGTTTTTATTATGATGGCACTCACACATCAGGTAGTAACAAGGTTTATCATTAGACATTAGGATGACCAATCAATCACTCTGAAATCAAAGATGGTATTCACACAACCCACAGTAACAAGGTTTATCAATACATGTTATGATGATCAATCACTCTGAAATCAGATGGTATTCACACATCACATAGTAACTATTTTTATCAATACATGTTATGATGATCAATCACTCTGAAATCAGATGGCATTCACACATCACATAGTAACTAGGTTTATCAATAGATGTTAGGATGGCCAATCATTAAGAAATCACAATGCCAAGCACAAAGAAATACTCCTGCAAGTACTTGTGAAAGACTCAAACAGCAAACAAGAGGGCTAATGATCCCAGAGAATAGAAGTCTTCTACATTGTTGGGATGAACTTACCTTGGAAGCCTGTCACTTAATAGGTCATCTAATACCTTCACTCCAACTTTTAACAGTTAAATAAAACTATACGTGAAAGAATAATAACAACAGTACTGATCATTGGTAACAGCACACACTGCCCCGATATCCTTCAGCCTGTATGTACTGAGGGAATTGTGCTACCTCCTTTTCATAGCTAACATGCCATCATTTAGCTATAAAATTATTCACATATATACACCATGGTATGAATCACAAACACACTTCACTATATTGAAGAAAATAGACTCAATGGGCTACATATATCATTTCATTTGCATTATAATTTGGAAATTAGAAAAGTATCAGGTTAAAAACATTAATTTTCACTGGGCAGTGGTGGTGCACACCTTTAATCCCAGTACTTGGGGAGGCAGAGGCAGAGGCAGGCAGATCTCTGTGAGTTTGAGACCAGCCTGATCTACAAGAGCTAGTTCCAGGACAGCCTCCAAAGCCACAGAGAAACCCTGTCTTGAAAACCCAACCAAAAAACACTAATTTTCTATCAGGTGCTGGGGTGGGTAGGCTGACTGACACTAGGACGGGACATCATGGGGGGATATCATGACAGTGAAACTCACTCAAGTGTCTCCATCAGAGAGGTGGGCATGGGACTGTGCCTCTGTTGAAAGCCTCAAACCTACTCACTTTTAAAAATGACTTTGTCAGACAAAGGCTTATGGAAGCATTGCTACACACCCACTAACTTCCTAAATGGAAAAGATTTAGGACTTCAAATGCTGGTGAGGATGCAGAGTCCGTAGCACAGTTCTCCAGAATAACTCCCTCATGCAAATCCCCCTGTCTCACTCCTGTTCCTCCCACAGGCAGTGAGGTGACTTTCAGTATTCTAATTGGTTCTGGCTAATAATGCTTTGGCCATTCTACAGAGGCATTGTGAATTACAACCCATGTCAGTATCTGTCGCCTCAGGATTCAAGGGGTTTCTTGGTACTGTCCTGCTGCTGTATTAGCTTTGTGACCTAGGGCCCTCTGTGAGTGATGTGCTCTGCTCTTCCTGGTATGCCTGGATAATGGAACCTGACTCTCTGTTGGTCTATTTGTATCATAAGTTCCTGTAGAGAAACAAAACTATTGGGGATTGCCTGTAGAAAACACACTTACTTTTTTACCTATTTAAAATTTTCTTTTCTTGGTATTAGAAAACGGTGGCATTTGAGTGTCTTACTTAAGGGCATTTTAAAACTGTCTTTAAAGGCTGGGTCTGTGGTACATATCCCTTTGATCAATATCCCAGAGAAAGGGAGGGGTTGTTACAAGTTTGAGGTCAGTCTCTACTATATAGTAAATTCAAGTCAATCTGATCTACCTTGTAGCAAGACAGAAAGGTACTGTTTCAAAAAATTAAATAAATGAAACCAAGAGCAGGGACTGTTACTAACTCCTTGCTACATTGTTGTAGCACGACACTCTGTGTGGCATGCACAGAGCTCAGGGTACTATGACTAGCATTGAAACATGTAAAGAAAACCCCTTTCTTTCTTTCTTTCTTTCTTTCTTTCTTTCTTTCTTTCTTTCTTTCTTTCTTTTTTGAGACAGGGTTTCTCTGTGGCTTTGGAAGCTGTTCTGGAACTAGCTCTTGTAGACCAGGATGGTCTCGAACTCACAGAAATCCACCTGTTTCTGCCTCCCGAGTGCTGGGATTAAAGGCGTGTGTCACCAACGAAACAGGATATTCCCATGTACCTTGGGGGGGGTCCCCAAACTCTAGCTCATCCCCTCCAAAGTCTCAACTTATTTTTGAGGCACATTCTGTCACTGAACCTAGGGCTATCCAATTGTATACAATTGAATCAGGCTGATGAGGAGGCCCAGAATACTCTAGCCTGATCTCCTTCCGATGTATGAGATTATAAACACCTATGATGACCACTGCACCCGAGTCTTTGATGGATGCTGAGCACCAGACTCAGGCCCATACGTACTTAGCAACTGAGCCCTTCAGTTAACATTTAACATCTTATGGTGACTTTCATCATAAGGACAAGATCAATATCTACTTTATAGCATCATGGACACTAAGCTTGGGAGTATTTTAAAGCCTTAACTAGATTTTTTATTGATACAAATGTATTGGTAAAATTAATATTGAACTTAATGCAGTTCTGTGCACTGGCTAGGGTGTCTGCAACTAATAGGTGAGAATTGTGGTGTGGAAGCACCCAACAGAATTTATTCTATGTCAACTAAACCTTGGCTGAAAAAGTAGTTCGATGGCCGTAAACTCACACCAACTCCTTCTGAGTAGAGAGCACCCTACAGTACTAGATCCTGAAATCCCCCTGCCTCAACTTTCTTCATGCTGGGGTGATGGGCATGAAATGTACACAGGTCCTTTTCTGGCTTGACTACAACTTCTGATCTGTGAAATACACTCATTGTAAGCCTTTCTGCTCCTAAAATTCCTGCTGTTTAAGTATTCTGTGTCTGAAAGCATCTTTTGTTACAAATCCTTATTTAACATGAACATGGACTAACAATGACATTAACACTGTAAACCTGCTCTTAAGTACTTCCTGTCAGTCTTGGCTAAATACTCTGTGAGGTGAAAAGAATTATTGACTTCATTTAATAGCCAGGGTTTTTATCTTTGACATATTTGTTGTGCCCAAGGACCTATTAAGGAGAGAAAACATTTGACAAAAATGAACTAGACCTTTATTTCTGATGTTTTTGTTTCTTTGTTTTATTCTGTTTTTTTTCCAAATATAAGTTTGGGTTTTAATTTGTATAAATGTGAGCACAGTTATTCAGTATTTCTGCTTCAGTATCCTTTTGCTTCATAATTGACTGCTAAAAATATTTCCTTAGACTTGTGAGGTGGCTGTTAGTAAAACACTTTCCATGAAAGTAGGTGGACTGGCCCCCCAAACCCAAGTGAAAATACAGGCATAACATCATATGACCCTGGGAAGTTGGAGATGGGTAGCCCAGCAGCTTGCTTGCTAGTCAGTCTAGCCTAATTGGTGATCTTGAGGTTCAGAGTGAGACCCTGTCTCAAAACATGAAGAGCAAATAGAGGATGATACTCTGGTCTCTGTGTGCACACTCACATGCATGTAGATGTACACACACACACACACACACACACACACACACACACACACACACACGAAACAACAGGGAATTTAAAAATGTATAAACAAGCTCCCTTTGCTGTTAGCAATGGGGTCAGCAACTGGTTGTCCAGAGGAAAAATATTCTGTCAGTGTTGGAGGTGAAATGCAGCTCAGCAGGTTATTTGTGCTATGACAGGAGGAAATCAGAGAAGAGACATTAATGTTTTCACTAATTTACACAAAAACCACTGATCCCCCCAGAGATTTAAATAAGTGCATTTGTTTTATAAGTTGTGAAGGAGAATTTTGGTAGCAAAATGTGCTTACAACCCCCATCTGGCAGGCTGCTGACCCCAGTGTCTACACCAACTTTTCTTTAAAACCTTCTCCTTTTTTCTAACACCTTAGTGGGGTTAAGCCATCCAGTGGCAGAGGAGAGCTGAGCAGACTCCCTTAAGGTTGTATCTGACCTGACACGGTAGGTGTCAGTAAGCAGTCTCAAAATACTTGCTGCTAAGCAGTTCTGGCCCAGTCATTACTGGGGTTAGAGAACGAGGCTAAGCAAGATCGCTGAGTGGTATCACCACAGGCACAAAACGAGTGACCTGGGGCATGTTCATGTGTGTCTATGTTTGTACATGCCTGTATACTAGGAAATGTGTGTGTGTGTGTGTGTGTGTGTGTGTGTGTGTGTAGGTATGTACGTGGATGTACATGTATTTGTGTGGTTCTATGCATGTGTACCTGCTTATGCTGTGACTCCGTGTACACGTGTATCATCTGTGTGTGCATATGTGCATCTATGCATGTAAGCGTGCTTGTGTAAGCCATGACCTGCATATTACAGTGTCTACAGCATTTTTAGTTTTAACACACTGGCAACAATCTTGCGTATCTCAAGAGTTCTGTCTCTGCTGTCTCAGAGTGGTCCCTGGCCTCCACTTTCTTCAGACTTATGGTACAACAGACAGATTTCCTAGTCACCACAAGGGGTCATTTTGTTAGAGATCAGGGTGGGGGAAACCTTGTGAAGACTACAGGGAAAGGGCTCAGAGAAAAACAACAGGTGTAATAGGTTCCGCAGAAGAACAAGAAAGAGCGTTAAGGAGTTAGATGAGCCATGAGTGGTAGATGGCAGTGCACAGGCTGCTTTTACCAGGGTAAGAAGCTGTTCACACGCTTGTGTTATTGTGTTATCACTGGGTAATGTGTAATGTGGACTTCCTTTGATGGACATTGTTTTTAAAACCTTCTTGGCTTTTAAATGCATTTAAGTTACTTGAAAACTGGCTTTTGAGTTTTTTTTTTTTTTTTTTTTGTGCCCAGTGTGACCAACATAAAGGTCAGTCTAGACTAGGAATTCCCCCTTCTACACCAAGGGACACAATTTGCACCCTGCTGTGAGTTTCTTCCCCAGTGAAATGGGTCACTCTGCCCGTGTCCAGCTGTCCACCGCAAGCTCTGCCCCCACCTCTGTGCCACCGTGTCTTTTCTGCTACTCTTATCTGGAGTCTGCTTCCTCTCGGAGAGCCTCAAGTGTCTGTCTGTGTCTCATTCTTTCCTCACAGGCTCACAGTACAGGAAGTGGTGGCCACAGGACTCTCATTTTTTCCGTGCTTCTGTGGAGTCAGCTTCCTCCATTGCTAAGTGTCCAGTGTCTCCCACACCAGTGTTTTAGATGTTTGATCAACTTTTTAGTTATTTGATTGAAAGACCGTATATTTGTTTTTGTCATTTCTTGGCTGGGAACACAAGCCAGGGTCTTTTGAAAGGATGCAGCCGAGGGAGGCTTCTCAAACAGCCATAAAGGAAAGCTTCAGCTCAATATGGGTCAGGCCAGTATGCTTGGTCTTGGTCTAAAGGACAGTGGGCTCTTTGTATACACAATATTTTCTCCCAGTGTCCCATTTTTTCAATGATTCATTCCTTATGAATGCAGTCCCAGCATGATGGTCCTGATGAAAGCTCAGGAAATGGGCTTGCCACTTGTCACTTGCCGGCTATTTCCTTGACCCTTTTAGTTTTCCGCGTAGTCTGTGGTTAGGAGCACGTACTTGCATTAGAAATAAAGTAATTATGATAAGCTTTAACATTAAAAAACCTTAGGTTTAATTGGTTTTTATATCAAATTAAATCAAAACAGACGTTTTAAAAAAATAAATAATGTTAGGGGCTGGAGAAATGGCTCAGGGACTGAGAGCATGTACCGCCGCTCTGGCCGGGGAGCAGAGATGTGTTCCCAGCACCAGGTCAGGTGGCTCATAACCACCAGTAATGCCAGCTACAGATGATCTGTTGACTTTGTCCTGTGTGGGCACCTGCACTCATATACAGACTGAAAAGTAATGAAAATGGTCTTTAAAATACAATGGAAGTTTGTCCAGGATCTCTCAAAACTAGTGTGGGTTTTGTTGTTATTGTTATTGCTCTCTCAGGAGATACTGTACTGGGTAAAGTCCACCATGCTTTCTTTCTGATGCATCCTTTAATTAGTATGGGCTGCAGCACAGTATTAATATTTTCAAAGATTTGGAGAACGTGTCAAAGGAGGCCAATGTCTCTGGTGTCACCACAATGATAGGAGAGCTGACTCTGGCTGTCCAATGCCCCTTTTCTTCTTCTAATAAATGGCATTTGCTCTTGTGTCTGTCACTTTCATATTTTAAAAAAGGACCAAAAGTGCTGTCATGGCATTTACTCTTGTGTCTACTGTCCTCAGCAAGTGGATGTGTGCTGGAGAATGTATGGCAGACAGCATCTGAGTATTGATGTTTGAGCATAATGTGTGCTGCTTGGAGTTGGTATGTAAGAGATGCATATAGTACTCAACATGATATAGTTGTTACTGTCAGGTGCTATCTGGGTTTTTTTTTTTTTCTTATGAAACCTAGACTTGGAATGATTCTTTTGTGTGTTTTATTTTGTTAGTAATCACATAGTAGGGGTGGTTTTTTAATTTTTTTTGATCACTGCCTAGTTTTGGAATGAGCAGAAAGTAATTTTTGAGCCCCTCTGATTGAGTTCTGCTCACCCTACAGATATGCTGGTGAGGGGTGTGCTTCCACAAAGGTGTGATTCCAGGTAGAGTGTGCTTCATGAAGGCTTTGACTGAAGGTTCTCACACACTGGGTTTTGACTGAAGGTTCTAACACACTGGGCTTTGACTACAGATTCTCACATGCTTCTTGGATAAATGGAAGATGTGATTAACTGGAGAGACATGGGACCTTCACATTAGTAACTTAACAAAACTCACTAAGAGACGAAGTGAACAGCTTCAATAAGAATTAAAATTTGTTTTATTGATTTGGAGGTCATCCTTAAGAGAATCATCCAACACTAACTTTGAAATCAAATCTGATAAAAAGCCAACTGAGATGATTTCTAAGTGAGGGTATGTCTGTAGTAGGGGGCCCAGGAGATTTTCTGGGAGATGAGTAGCAGTTCTAATGTCGAGAGGCATGGCTTTATTATAAAGTGACACAAGCAACTATGAAATATGAGTTGGAAAAGTAGGTATGAAGTTCCAATTATGTATGGTTTCCACAGAATAAATACTGCTTGGTCCTACAATCAATAAGGTGTTGATGGAACTTGCTATTGCTTGCTTTTCACACTCACAAAGTAGAAAGTTGACAATGGCACTGCCAAGAACTAGGGTATGATTTTTGAAAAGAGATAAATCATAGCCTATGGGTTGGTCTACACATTTAAGCTGCAATTCCTTCTGAAGTGGTAGTGGTGACTAGTATTTTTCAAAACTTTTGTCTTCTATTTGCATCGGATGCAGATTTCACATAACCACCATTTTTTTACATAAATATAGACTCTATCTGGGAAATATGTAACATACATTTGAAGGTACATTTTTGAAAAGCATTTTAAGTTTTTCCAAAATGATATGAAACAGACTAACTCACATATTGTTATTATGATAGGTTATTAAACATATTAAAAGTTCTCAATTTTCACAAATGTTTTAAAATGGTTAATTACTTAATTATGCTTAAATCTTGGTTTTCTTGACTCAATCCCAGCAGCTCTACAGTGGTGTGTTTGTGTGTTGAGTGTAAATGATTGTGTCCATCCATATGTTTCTGTGTGGAGTGTAAGTGAATTTGTATTTATGTAAGTGCTAATGTATTGAGTAGTGTGTGTGTGTTTGTTGAGTAGTGCATGTGATTATGCCTATACATGTGTGTGTTAGTGTCTTTATAGCCTAATTATATAAAAAGTTGATCTTTTGAAGATAAAGATCAGCAGCAATTAATCATGTTTTTGTCATGATTAGAATTTTTACTTGTGTATTTCTAAGAAACACTGGGCATCAGAAAATATGAACTTTCCCGATTTTGTTCTTTACCAGGATTAGTGATTTCATGAACTTAATGAAGAAAAGATCAAGGTTAAGGAAGTAGCTTGGATGTTTGATCTTTCCGTGGTCTTGTTCCCCAGCCTGTCCTAGATTTTTTGATAGAATAGGGCAAGCATACCCTTCCAGGCATCTACTTGTGCTCAGCCTTGGTGCCTAGCACCAGGACCTGATGACTGTATACCTAATTCTGTGATCACTGGCACTTGAGGTCTGAAGGTACATGTCCCCAAAATCACTCAGGGTCTTCTCTAAGAAGCATAGAAAATGCAACAAATATGCTTTTGTGGTTTCTTTTTTAATTTAATACAACTGTTGTTAATTAGGGATAATACTTTTGGTTAGAACAATAATATACAGAAAGAACAATGTCTTTGTGCCACAGAAACATAAGTTCTTGGGGTTTTATCTTCTTCTCATTTTTAATTTATATCTGTATTTATTTTTAGGAAGAAATTTCATTTAAAAATTACACTGTTTCTTTCGTGGCTCCCACCAGTGGAGCAGGCAAAATTGGATTTTCCTGTAACAATTGCCGCTGGAGTCCTCTACAGGGACAGGTGGCTATGACATACTGTTTTCATATACAGGGGCTTCTGAAGGCCTCTGCTCTGCAGCACACACAGTGGGATAGCCCTAAGGTATCAGCTAGGACCTAACATCAGGGTGGCCTGAAGATCTAAGCTCTAACTTCTTTGATATTTATTGTGCTTATATGTGAACACAGAAGAGGAAAGGGAGACTCCCTTTAGGCAGTGGCCAGACTTCTGTTCTACCCTAATCACGAAGGTATCAATAAGTCAAGTTCATGCCATCACGATACCCAGGTATGTGTCAGTAATTACAAAGCATTCAAACTTCACAAATCAGATGTGGTGTTCAGCCCTATGCGTATATCAAATGTCCCCCTCCGTGGCTCAGGGACCATTGTACAAGAGGGAGTAGAGAGATTAAGAACCAGAGGTCAGGAAAACTGGAGTGAAACAGTGTCTCTGGACATGATGGGACCTCTGAACTCATGAAGTCACAGCAGCCACCGTGACTGTGCACCAGATCAAGCCAGTCAGCATTCTAGCGAGGAGTGTGAAGAGGTGTCACTCCTAGCTGAGGGACTACACACAGTGGATGAGCTCTGGGGGCGGAGAGTCAGTTTTCTTCAGTGGTGTGACTTCTGCTAGATTGATCATGTTCCAGCGAATGACCTCACGTTCATGCATATAAGGGCAGCCCAATATGGACTCAGTGAGGTATACAACTGCAGGGAAGACATGGATTTTGGAGGGGGATGTGAGGTGGGGGGTTCAGAATTTGGAAGGGAAAAGCAAAGAGGTGAATATGATCTAAATTCATTTTGTGTGTGTATATGACATTCTCAAAACATAAACAAAACTGGTATATAAAAGACCCCCCCCAAAGGCAGAAAATAAAACAACATAACCCTTCAAAAGATTTCATAACTCTGTATGAAATTGACGATATCTGGGTTTTACTTTCAAATGACTTACGATTTTGTAAATGTGTGATTTACAAATTTGATGAAGAATTAGTGGATCAGCTACCTTCTGTCTTTTGTATTAGGAACTCATTGTCAACTGACATGCTGAGTTCTATGCTCACAATTTCAGGCTCTCATCTCACCAGCACCATGGGCAACACACAGTCCTGACTGCTTTGTGGGTGTGATCCAAGTTCTGTGGCGTATGCTAGAAATATAAGGCATGACACACTGCTTATTAAATTGATTGATAATTTGAAAATGCGCTATGGAGACAATCTAATGCAACATTTCTCTATGAAATTAAAACTTTTAGTTTAAATTTTATTAAAATTTCTGCTTGGTGTCTCTTTATTATGTTTTGTTTTTTGCAATATGGATCTTACCCAGGTCATAATACACCAGGAAAGCATTTGAACCCCTGAGCTGTACTTCCTGTCTACAAGCTGCAGAAGAACTACCATGTCAGCACTGACAGGCTATGAAAAAGCTCCTGCTCAGTGTCCTCATGGGCCTCTGAGGATCTGCTGCTTTTTAGGGGAAACCAAGTTTGGCTTTCTGAAAGACACTTTCCAAAGATTTGCCCATTGTCTATAGCTAAGGGTGTGCATTGATATGTCTGAGAAATATTACTGAAGGCTGTTGAGTTTCTCTTTATGCACAGAAAGACCAAAGACTGCAACATGGCAGGCAGGATGAGAAAACCAGCAGCAGCAACTGATTTTATAGGATGTTTATATAGCAAGGTAACAGAGAAAGCAATTCCCAGAGACCTGAGAAACACTGGGTTAAGGAGAAAAAAATTCACACATCCTTATTGTTAAACTTCCAAGGCCATTAGAGGCTACTGGATCACAGGCATCTCGATGACAGATATGCTCAGTTTCTCCAATCCAATATGGTCTCAAGACAGCTCCTTATTTTTATGTTTTGTACAGACCTCCTGTTGGAATTTCGGCTAACATGGATTCTGAAATGCTGTCAAGTAAGTACTTCTAGCATTAAAGATTAGACAAAGACTGGGGTACTTCCATTTAATACTCAAACATCTGACACATCTGGTTTTCTTTAAAACGAAAACATCATCTTTGGGGAAAATGATCAAAGCCAACAAGTGTTCTGCAGGTGGGTGTGAATCCCATGGGCACAGTCTACAGACATGTGTTTTAATATCCAACTCTGGAGGTTTCGACTGTACAGCCGAATTGTATGCATTTGCCAGGAGAGAGGGAACATTTCCTTGGGGTTTTAGTCTGTTTTCTAAGAGCACAGTTTGCCCTGGTCCCAACATTCCTTTATTCTTCACCAGGCCTCCCAAGTGAGAGCTGTAAATGTCACCTACCCAGATGGAGTGGAACTTAAGAAAACGGACCTGATACATTATTAATGCTCCAGCCTCACGGCATACTTCCACTGACAGGCCCAAGGCTCTGGGAACTTTTTAACAAAGCAAAATTCCAATGAGTGGTTTGGTTGGAAAAAAACAAGCGAAAGAGTCAGGGTCCCAGGAAAAGTTCAGTGACACAGACAAATCTATCAGAATCCGTGTGCTAAAAAAACAAACCACACATCTCCCTCTGCTCTCCCAGGGGTTCTCTGTCTATGCTTTTAATATGAGTATCTCTGTAACCTACATCTAACTGCTGGGGTGTCAATGGAAGTGTCTATCAAAGTCACCAGCACTCACTTAACTTCCAGTGCAACGGCCCAGAACCGTCCTCCAGATGATCTGCTGGCACAGCCATGCTTGTTTCTCTTGTTCCCACCTCTTTCCAGCTATATTGCCTGGCTTTTCTTCACAGTCACCGCCTTTTGATAGTCGTTTCTCCAAATCTCCCTTGGAATCTTTATGTTTAATCAGTATACATTCTACCACCACACTCACGCCCTCAGGTGTACTTTGTCAGCTTCTGAACTTGCATCACCAGATGCCAGATGGTTCCCACTTTTGGGCTTTCAGTTAGATTTACAGGAAGTTTCCACATGAAAACTCTACTGCTATGTCCAACTCAGCATGAGTTTACCCATTCTTTATATTCTGATCCATTCATTATAATGATGAATTTATTTAGTTACATGCATATGCATTTAATCTCTGTGTGATGTGTATGTGACATGTATGCACATGTTGTATGTGGGTGCATGTGGTATGTAGACATGAGTGTGCAGATGGACACCAGATGTGCATGCCTGTGCACATATATGCAGAGACCAAAGATGGATACTGGGTGTTTTCATTTATAATTCTCTATCGTCATGTTTTGAGACAGTGTTGCTCACTAACCTGAAAGCTTTGGCTGGGCTGACCTGACAGTGATTTGCCCATCTCCGTCTGCCAGTATGAGAGCTATAGGCACACAGACACATGTACCTTCTTACGTGGGTCCTTAGGATTTAAACATGTGTCTTTATGCTTGGGAAGAAACCACTCTTAACTACTGAGCCATCTAAGCCCAGTTCTAATGTATGTCTTACTGTTCATCTTTTAAAACATATTTCAATTTGAATCTCCATTACAAAGATTCCTCAGTTTCATGGTAAATATTATAATTACCACAAGATTTGCTTATTTACAGTTATTTTTACCTAGGTGGTAATTTTAACCACCAACAACTATAAACTGTTGGAAACTCAAGACATATGATCCAATTTCAAAAGTACTTAAGAAACAGAAGGACATGAATTTGATGTGCAATGAGGGGGTGTTGAGTTGGTTGAATGAATGAAGGACATATCCTTTCTGACGGTGACAGAGAAGATTCACTGATTGCATGATTTGTGCAAAAAATGCATTGGAGCATGATAATTACAGATGTTAAAGTAAGAACATGAGCAAGAGCTCAGGAAGGATGTCTAAGTGAATGCTTCACATGGCATGTCTACATAAAATTAACCATAAAGTAAACAAAGCACCAATTAACAATGCACATGCATGAGGGAATGCATGTAACATGTAAAGCTTATTTGAGGCTGACTAGGTCCGGCCTCTGTACTGTTTTGGTGAGCATGGTGCCAGGGCCAGTAGCTGAGTAGAGGTCACTGTAACGCTATGAGCTCACAGGCTTATGAGAAAAATGACTTCAGTGTTGTTACTCTGAATCATAGAACTTTGGGAAAGATAGAGAAACTCATCCACTTTGGGTTTAAAGTTCTTACATTTTATTCGAATGACCAATTCAGAGGGGAGGATAGCCACAGATGTCTGTCAAAATACGCACCAGTCTACTGCCATTGTTATTGTCTAAATATGTTCTTCATTCTCAGTATAGAGGGCTCCTCATTATCAAGAACAATGGCCAAAGCCAATCTTGCTAATTTGACAAAATATCTTCTACCACATATTAGTTCAGCTATCTATTATAGTATTTTTGTCTTCTGTTTGCTTAGCTATTGAAAATATGTTGATCCACAACGGGATCTACGTTATATTTAATGGTCTACATGCCCATGAAAGTTACTTTGTGTCCTTTGGCTGGCATAAAATTACACAACTAGGAGCTGGAGGGATGGCTCAGTGTTTAAAAGCACCGGCTGCTCTTCCAGAGGACCTGAGATCAATTCCTAACACCCACATGGAGGTTCAAAACCCTCTGTAATTTCAATTCCAGGGGAGCCAACTCCCTCTTCAGGCCTCCAAAGGCACCAGACACATATGTGGCATATAGGCAACAAGTCATACACATAAAATAATAATAAAAACAATAAATTAAAAAAATACATAATCAACAATCCGACTTGAGTGAGTACAGTTCCTTCAATCATCACTTCACGTGTATCCAATTCACATCTAACAGTGACCCTGGGAAGACCAGGATGTCTTGTGGGACTTAGTGCAAAGCAGCATAATTAGCACAATCTGCAGCTTCTCAAAGACTTGGGGTTCCCATGTGATCTGAATGGAAGATGCCACCTCACTGAGCACATTCACAGGATCCCCGAGATGACAAATGAATGGAGCAAGAGGTCCAGCTGTACCCAGGCCACCTGAGACACAAGCTATCACGAGGAGCCCCAACCTCACCCACATGGTTCTTGTCAGTGTCAGTCAGAGAACTGCACATTTGCTGAAAAATTGAATGCAGTTTTAGACATGAAAGAGGAAAAAAACATGGATAAATACCTGCCTCTTTCACAATTAAGAAAAACAAAATTTGGCAATTCTACTCCAACTGTAGCTCCACCTCCTAGTAGCCCAGACAGGTGTGCTGGAAGATCAGATCAGCTCCACTAGAAGAATGGGTTCTGTATACTGCCCACATTGACTGTAGCATGCAAGATGCTGGAATCTGGGCAGGAGAAGCTGTCCCAAGAGGTTTCAACAGACAGCAGGAGATTAGGAGAGATAGTAACAGAAGGACTTGGGAAGGAGAAGCACCTTACAGGGACTCATATAGATATCGAAAGGCCAGTGCTCATCGCTACCATGACCCAGAGCCTCCCATAGGAAGAGCACACTCCAGGAGTCCACGAAAGCGTCAGGAGAATAGATGTTTCAGCTGTGGAAAAATGGGACATATAAGGAGAAACTGTAGGCAAAGAAATTCTAACAATTCCCCATGTGACAGGTCATTGCCCTCTGGGTTATGTAGGAGATGTGGTAAGGGCAAACACTGGACTAACGAATGCAGATTGACTAGGGACATGCAAGGGAACCTGTCAACGTTGGGATCTCCGAAGGGGGACTCAAGCAGGCCCCCACAGCGAGAAAGGTCTGATCATTCCCAGTGGCAGTGGGAGACAATCTCTCACAGGATGAATAGATAGTTCCTTGCCTATTGTGGAAAATGATACTGCTCTAGATGGTAGCTTGAATAGTGATGAAGAATCACATGTGACTGGTAAAAATGAGAAACGCATATTTTGGCAAGCTTCTATTAATGATTCTAGGCCTCAGTTAGAAATAAAAATTAATGGTAAAGCTATTAATGGCTTAGGAGACACTGGGGCTGACGTAACTATTACTACCCAGAAGTCTTGGCCTCAGAAATGGCCTCTTAAAGAGGCAAATGTACAATTTTTAGGAATTGGAACTCTACCTAAAGTTTGACGGAGTGTTCACTCAATGGTCTGCATTGGATCAGAAGGACAGAAGGGAAGACTGAAACCTTACATGGCAGATATAGCTATAAATCTATGGGGTCATGATCTCTTACAGCAATGGAATACTCAAATTAATATCCCTCCAATGTCAGATACAAATTCTAGAAAATTGCTGGATAGTAGAAAGGATCGGGTAAGATGCCATGGAAAATGATTACCAACTATACAGGCTGTACAGACACTAAATACAAATGACAGGCCTTCAGAGGAACCAAAGGCCCTGCATTAAAATGGCTTACAGATGAACCAGTCTGGATAGGGCAATGTCCTTTGGCCTCTGGAAAGCTAGAGGCTCTAGAAAAGTTAGTACAGGAACAGCTAGAGACTGGTCACATAAAGCAATCTACCAGCCCTTGGAATTCTCCTGTATTTGTTATCAAGAAGAAGTCAGGTAACTGGAGAATGCTGAAAGACCTGAGAGCCCAAAATATGGTAATTCAGCCTATGGGCTCTCTAAAGCCTGGAATGCCACTGACTTCCTTAATACCTAAAGGATGGCTGATCATAGTCATTGACCTGAAAGACTGCTTTTTCACTATACCATTACAAGAAAATGATAGAGAGAAATTTGCATATACAATGCCAACTCTTAATAATTCACAGCCAGTTCGGAGATACCAGTGGAAGGTTTTACCTCAGGGGATGCTAAATAGTCCTACTTTGTGTCAATACTTTGTACAACAACCTTTGGAAATAATTCGTAAAAAATTTCTACAATCTCTTGTCTATCATTATATGGATGATATCCTTTTATCAGATTCTAATAAGAAAGCTTTGGAACGTATGTTTAAAATGATGAAGGAAGTTCTGCCTAGATGGGTTTTACAAATTGCCCCAGAAAAGATTCAAAGAGGAGATTCTATTAACTATTTAGGATATAAGATAGACTTACAAAGAATTAGACCACAGAAGGTACAAATTAGAAGGGACCGTTATCAAATTCTTAACAGTCTTCAGAAGCTACTAGGAGAAATTTCTCAATTACAGACAATTATTGGTGTGGAAGGACATGACTTAAAGCATTTAAAAATGGTGCTAAAAGGTGATAAGGACTTAAACAGTCCACAAATATTATCTGCTGAGGTAGAAAAAGAGTTACAATCGGTAGAAAACAGAATATTGGATGTGCATATAGATCGGATAAACCTTGATTTAGACTACATTCTGGTCATCTTGCCATCCAAAGAATATCCTTCTGGAATCCTGATGCAGCAGGAAGACACTATATTAGAATGGATATTTCTGCCACATAGGCAGAACAAAAAGTTAAAGACGTATATAGAAAAGATTTCTGATTTGATTTTAAAGGGCAAACTAAGACTTTGTCAGCTGACTGGAAAAGATCCAGCAAAAATTATAGTACCTTTAAGTAATGATGAAATTTCCTCCTTATGGAAGGATAATGAATATTGGCAAATAGCTCTTACCGACTTTTTGGGAACAATTAGTAACAAGTATCCCAAAACTGACAGAATTAAATTCATAAAAAAGACAGTCTGGATTCTTCCACTCATTGTAAGGCAAACTCCCATTTCTGGAGTTCTTACCTTCTACACTGATGCCAACAGATCAGGTAAGGCTGGTTATAAAGCAGGTGAGGTAAGTAAAGTAGTTCAAATTCCTTACACAACTGTACAGAAGGCAGAATTATATGCAATTCTCATGGTGCTTATGGATTTTATGGAACCTCTTAATATAGTTACTGATTACCAATATGCAGAGATGTAGGGGAAGCTATAGCCACGCCTACTTAGGGGCTGCCTACAGGTGTGCCTGACCACACTTGCGAGGGCGTGGTCAGGGTGATGTAGAGTGAGACTTTCAGGGGACTGCATTTCTCTTTCAGTTTCACTTTTGGGCTTGCGTGGAGACTGCTGCCACACCAGCTGGCTAGGTTGCTCTGTAAGTAAGGCTTTTCCCTATTAAATACCCTTATATTTCCACTTGGCTCCATATTGGTAATTTCCCACTATACAGAGAGAGTCGTCTTGCACGTAGAGACTGCAGAATTTGCCCCTGATAATACTGAACTAACCTCGTTGTTCTTGCAGTTACAGGAAACAATCAGAAACAGAAGTAACCCACTGTACATTACGCATATCAGATCCCATACAGGTCTGCCAGGCCCAATAGCACAAGGCAATGATGAGATTGATTGTTTATTAATTGGCACTGTGCTAGAAGCCTCAGAATTTCATAAAAAGCATCATGTAAATAGCAAAGGTTTAAAGAAGGACTTCTCCATCACTTGGCAACAAGCCAAGGAGATAGTGAGAAACTGTCCTACTTGTTCCTTTTATAACGAAACTCTGCTGCCAGCAGGGTGTAATCATAAAGGCATTCGGAGGAATGAGATCTGGCAAATGGATGTCTTTCACTTTACAGAATTTGGAAATTTGAAATATGAACTTCATACCATTGACACATTCTCAGGTTTCTAATGGGCTACTGCTCTCAACTCTGAAAAAGCTGATTTCGTTATTACACACCTACTAAAGGTGATGGCAGTTATGGGCATACCTGCACAAATAAAAACTGACAATGCTCCGGCATATGTCTCCACAAAAATGGAACAGTTCTTCAAATATTATAACATTAAGCATGTCAGATATACCACACAATCCTACAGGACAAGCAGTTGTTGAAAGGTCTAACAGGACACTTAAGGAGATGCTCCATAGACAAGCTGGTAAGTTGAAACCCCCCAAACATAGGTTGCATAATGCTTTATTGACACTAAACTTTCTTAATGCTAATGACGAAGGACAAACAGCTGCGGAAAGACACTGGACT
Organism: Cricetulus griseus; assembly: GCF_003668045.3. Lineage (NCBI taxonomy): Eukaryota > Metazoa > Chordata > Mammalia > Rodentia > Cricetidae > Cricetulus > Cricetulus griseus. Next base: position 2,558,638 of record NW_023276806.1, read on the forward strand.
ATGGAAAAAACTGCTGAAGTGAATCAACCAGTGTACTTCAAAGATGTGCCGACCTCGGTATGGAAACCTGGACATGTGTTACGTTGGGGTAGGGGTTTTGTATTTATTTCCACAGGAGAAGAAAATCTTTGGATACCATGAAAGTTGATCAAGATTTGAGTTAAAAAAGACAACCCTCTCGACAAGGACAACTGACAGGTATTTACTGAGGTATATCTCATGAACTAAATAAAAGCCTCCCAAAGGATGGAAATGCTTTGATTTCATCCTCAGAGGAAAACCCACCTCCGGAATTCAAAGGACACTGCATGGGTAGATACTTAAAGGAAAGAAGGTAGCTATAACCATCAAACAAAAGGAACATGCCATACGGTAAACTTTACAGCTGTCTCTCAAATAAGTCTATTTCTCTTCATTTTCTAGTCCCTATTCAATTAAATTGATGCTGATGCTGGATTTAGAGTTGGATTTGGCTTTCCTCCCCTAAAATCCAAGCATGTTATTTAACAAAATATTAAAGTTTCTATGTTATACCAAGAAGCCAATTGCTGTAATACAGAATAAATAAAAAATTAGAGGACTATCTTTGTCTTTTCTTGGTTCTTTCTTTCAAGGCCTACACCCTCTCATAATTGTCATTTTCCCATGGTTGCCTTTCCCAGTACACATACATGTGCCAGCAAACATTTCTCTGATGACACTTATGTTTGAGTCCCAGACAGCCAATGAAGTCCTGACGACAATCCTGCATGTTCCAGAAAAAGACTTGGACCATACCTCTCCGACTGCACTGGATTCAACTCACTCCATTTCTACTGACACTCTGACCAGAGCCTCGAATACTGACTTCAATCAAGTTGAGGATTTCAACCTAGATCTTCAATCAAGCAAATTCCATCTAACATGGACTGGAGATAACCCATTAGAGACTTTCCTTGAGCTAACATTTTTTTCCACAGGACCCCACAGGGTTACCATCGTCTCATTTCAGCAGGAAGTAACTTGGAAGATGCTATGCCTCCATTCCCCATTATTATTTATTAGGGTGGTGTAAGCCTAGTTAGGAATAACTTTCCTATTGTTTATGGTTGGGACTGGAAGGAGATGTTCAGGCTGGACACCCCTTTCAGATGACTTTAGGGCTTAGCTGGAATAGACATAGTTAGGACCTACAATAGCAGATTATTGTATCTTCTTGTATTTCACCTTTATGATTGTTAATTTTGGATGCTTTACATTATTAAGTTTCAATCCTCTTTTAGACTAAAAGGGGAATTGTAGGGAGACAGCATAGCTCCATCTCCTAGTAGCCCGGACAGGTGTGCAGGAACATGCCCGTGAGGGCATGGTGAGGGGAAGTCTAAGGTGATGTAGGAAGGCTTCTTAAGAGACCTTGGACACGTGGACCTTCCCTTCTCCTTGCCTTTCTCCCTGCTCTCTCCTCCTAGCTCTGGCCTGGCTGCCTTGCTGCCCTGGCACGCTTTGGCCTGCGCTTGCCTGGTGTGTCTGAATAAAGAAACCTTGGCCCTATTGACTGCTGATTGACCACTCAACAACCAACCATGCTAAAAAAAATGCCAGATGATATTCAACATCACAAAGGTGCATTTTGAGTGGATTTTGTAAAAGGGTGCAGGTGGGAAGAGTTGAGAAAACAAAATGGTGATGTTAGATGCTTCCTAAAATTGTCCCTAAATATAGGATAGGGAAAAAAAAAGCCGAACCATTCACGCAGGAATTAAGAAAAAAACATGCATAAAAACTAGTCATTTGGCTGTAATAATCCTTAGGAGAAGTCAGAGGAGAAACCTGAATTTTAGAAGAATTCCTTTGATTTTTCAGTCTGTGAGAGAAGAAATGAATCAGGCTAGACCGTATTACAACCCAAAAGGACTGTTAGTCCCTACCCTTTCATTTAACCAGCTTTCAACAGTCTTAGAATTTAAAATTCAGCTCTTGCTTTCCCTGTGAATTTCACATACAATCTCCCCTCTTGGATGGAGGTGAGAAAACAGTTTTTCCTTCCTGGAGGCAAATGCTAGGGAGGCTGTTGTTCCTCCCTTACAGTGGACATGAAGTCACCAGATGTCAATGTGACAGAGAGGCAAGCACTGCAGCAGACAGAAGCATTCCCTCACACAGTGAGGGCTTCATTTATCTCATCTTCAGCTGACTTTTCTTCTTTTATTTTTTAATTGGGAGGTATAAACACAACATGCAAAAGGGAAAGCAAAACACATTTTTATGCACTCCAGTCTCTGTCCCCACAGATGAAGAAAAGACAGAAATAATGTCTTCATTGAGTCTGTGTTTCTGGAAGTTGTGGTTGGATTCAACCATAGGCTAGTAGCTGCCCTGTCCCTGTCTGTCCCATTTTAGGCTCTTACTGGCTCAGATTCTTGGGCCAACGGGTGACAGGGATTATAAACCACTTAGCCAACTGTGCTCCTTCCCAAAGACAAACTTGCTGAGCAGAGTAGATGACTGTCAGGTTCACAGCCCCTCCTCAGATACTATGCCCATCCATTCTTCTCTGAAACAAACCTCTGAGAAACATGTGCGGGTCACCTGTCCCCTTTGTGAATTTTGGGATTTCTGTACTTAAAATATTTATGATTACACAATGCAATCTCCCCGCCTTCCTTATTCAGTTCCAGTTCTGATCTATGTTTATGACTGGGGATTAAAGCCAGCAGCATGCAACTTAAACAGAGCACACACTTTTAAAAATCATTCTTCATTCTGTCCACACAGCTGGTGATTCCTTCTTAGTCTACCTCCGCACAACTGCATTCCTCCCGCGATTTATAGTTGTATCTCAAATAGAAGTTGACTTTCCTTCCATGGCCCTCACAAAACAGGAAATTGATTCATTCACTCAATAAGGATTTTATTGAGCGCCTATTGAGATATAGGTGACAGGAGAAGAAGTGAACCAAGCTGGTAAAAATCACGGCCTTTATGAAGTTAATAGATTCTTGTCCCTGCAGGTTTGATCTTTATAAAAGCGTGGTTCTGCTAATACTATTCAATGCTCAGAAGCCTTTAATGGTTTTCAATTCTTCACTGCATTAAAAAAAAAAAAACAAAGTCTAAAGTCTCCACCAAACACTAAAATCTACATGCTGTTCTGTAAACTTGCCTATATCACTTCTCGTGGCTAGTCCCATTTGTCCCCGTTAGCAAGTTAACAACTTTCATGATGCCAGACTAAATGTGCTCTATCTGGACAGGGTCCTCTCACCAGTTAGTTTCATTCCAGAAGACTTAGAACATTCGTTTCTATAACATGGGTACTTATGTCCTTATCTTGCTATTGAAACAACCAGATGTGGTTTCATTTCTTCCACATTTCTTCTCTCTGGTTGGGTCTGATGGAGAATAATTTTCAGCAAATTAATTCAGTATTTCAATGTAATATCTGAAGTATTATTTAGGGTTTTTTGTTCATCTGTGGCTCCTGCAGTTAGTTATCTGACCCTTGGGTTAACATAAATTTTAAAAAGAAATAATGGAAATTGTAAAGTTGAAGTATCTACTTGAAAAGCATTGAGCCAAGATTGCATTTTGGACACATGACTAGTTTGGCTTAGAGGCTCACTGCTGGAGAGAGTTTCCTCAGAAAAATCACACCTCAAGTCTTACTCATGTTTGATTAAAATCACATTCAGAGGGAATTTTGGACTTTAGACTTCAGAGTTGACCTTGAAACAATCACAACTTTGGACTCTGTTGAAATGGAAGAAATAAATGTAGTTTCCAAGCATGAAGGACATGTGAATGAAATCAGGGATTGAATGATTTTATACCACTGGTGAGGTTCCAAAGCCCAAATGTGGGCATTTCACAAGCTGTAGCTCATGAGCAGTGAGTAATCCTTGAAAGTAATGAGGAGGAGAGAGTGAAGATGAGCCCTCTCTGTACAACATGAGGATGCAGCAAGAACACATCCTTGGAGAACCAGGAAGATTCCACAGGAAATCTAGTCAGTCACGCCTTCATTTGGACCTTCCTGCTCTCCTGAACTCAGTAAGTATTTGTGGCTGAAGCAACTAGTCTGTGACAAGTGTTACTGACAGTGGCCAAAAGGGATAGGTCACTTTGCTTCTGATCCAGCAAGTAGGGGGATTCAGAATTGCATAGTATAGGGTGAGCTTTCCCTGGAAAAATATAGCTGAATATTCAAATAAAAGCACCGTGGGTGGCCAGCCTGAGCAGCCCCAGTGGCTCTTGTTATCTGTCCTTCGGGTAGTCTTCAGCACTCAGTGATTTTTCCCAAAGGCTTGAGGAAAATTTCAGCTAGATTTCTCACAACATCAGCCTCTTTGTTAATAAAGGATTTAATTTTAACTAATGCTGAGTACTTTGAATATGAAAGTGTCTGTCAGTGTGTTGTTTTTAAAAATAGCTTCTTCCACGCCGAAAACAGAAAATTATTCATAGCATGCCTTGAAACGGCATTGTTGCACTTCTGGGTCTTGCTGTTGGGTCCTCATAACCTGCAATGGGGCACTTAGTGGGTCTGTTCCCTGGTTTCTGTGTGCCTTTGGCTGAAGCAGGAAGCTGAAGACCTCTGCTACTATTGCAGATGCCCTTTGGCTTTGAAATGGGTCTCATGACTGAGATTCTCCTCTATGTAATCACTATGTAAACCTCATGAATTGAGTTATCCCCCAGTCAGAAACCAAAGGCTTATGTAGACTCTACTATTCCTTCCTTTACACTGGGAATTTGTTATAAAATGGGTATCTTTTCTGTTAGAAGTTGGAAACATGTTTGGCATTAACCTTTACTGATGGTTTATATGATCTAAATATTGATTATCAAAATAGCCATGACGGTGTATGTTTACAACTATAGATCATCCAATGGTGTTAAAGTATGGCAGGGAACACTCAAATTTTATTACTTCTTTTTTTCTATTTTCACACTCTAGTGTGACGTTTAACAGCATGGGTTTTCTGCCAATAAGGTTTAGAGTTCATCACTAACTGTAGGCTTTGGCCTTCATTTTGTCTCTCTAAAAGGAAAGATGTTCACTGGATGTTCCAGCTGGTTGAGGATGTCAGTACATCATTCCCAAACATGTAGCCACCCATATTATTGCAGTGAAAAGGTGCTCTGAAAAATTAAAGTCATAAAGAGAAACAGCATTAATGGTGCACAAATTTTAGTAGGTACTTCACATTTCCATATTTTATCCAAATCTTTAGAATCCGGACATGAAAATTTCCATAAAGAGTCAGAGAGCAAATATGTTAAATTTTGAATTGACTGGGTACCTGTCCAGTGACAATGGGTAGGAAGAATACCCAGGTCACAGATGCCCCTTTGTTGACCTGGGCATGGGTAGCCAGCAGTAGGGCTTTTCTTGTTGGGGAGCCTTCAAGACATGTTTTGCTGGCCCTCTTCTAAATCATAATGTCTGCAAAAATCTCAAATCCATGAGATATTCCTAGACCCAGTATGTAAAATGCTGGTCCATTACTCCTTAATTACAGAAAACAAGTCTGGTGAGAAACTTATAAGGATTCCTTTCAAAACATAAAATTATTATTATTATTATTATTATTATTATTGTTATTATTATTATTAGCACTTAATAATTGACCTCTGATAGATTCTGGGAGAGGAAAGCTATCATCTTTACTTGTAAATCTGCTGCTGAGCCCACCAAACACTAACTGATAAACCCAGGGTTAAACAGGCAGCACTGGCTAAATACAGAAGCTAGCAAGACAAAAGAAATGGACACGAATATGAGAAATAGATGGGAGCAGAGTGGTGTCGCAGGGAAGTTGGAGAGGGGTGGACGAGAGAGAGAAGGGGAAAGAGTCTTCAGAACGCATCACACATGTGCAAAACCACATCCAAGAACAAAGTTAGCTCACTGCAGAACAAAGATGAGCTTTATAATGCTTTCTTTTCTCTATCTTCTTTTCCACTCTGTTTAGTTAAAACATTTAATTGAAGAGCTGCCGCAAGTTATTTTGAATGATTTTAGTTGATCCCATATACTCTGGCCTTCCTATCACCAATGTTGGAAAAAGAAACTCATACAAATGCGGGGTCCATAAAGCACAAATTAATATTTGGCTCTCTGAAAGAAAAAACATTTCATTACTAGATGGCAGAATTCTATTTCAGCATTGACTGGAGCCTCAAAGGGCGTTCAGTTCACCATTTATGTACAAATGGCTGCTGTCCAAGCCTCAGGGTCCCAGGCAAGTGAGCAGATCACTTGCCTTCAGGCCGTTGACATAGAAGAGAGGTAAAGACCAGCTAAAGAAGTGAGAAACTTCTAGCAAAGGCTGGTGATCTTGGATAATCTGTTTTATAGAATGTGAAATACTTTCAGGTCTACTAATCTGAGTGTATCTGAAAACTATGATACAGTCTGAATTCATCCTTTTTAATGAAAGGAAATGCTGTTGTGTCCACTGCTTGTTACCAAAGCTCCTTGGTGAAAGCCACCTGACATTAGTTAGGTTGCAGCTTCACACAGACACCAGTTTCCTGGAGAAGTGTTCTCAGCTCTTTCCCTTCTGTCAGAACCCAAATAATGTCACCCAACAGAAAGGAATGCATGCATGCAAACACATTTCTGAGTCTCCTGGATTTGAATCTGCGAGCGCTTTCTGCAGTTTCCATTTTCCCTGTAATTACACAGCAAGTTCCGCCTCCCACTTGCCTTTCAGGCAGCCTGGATATTTAGTCATGAGGAATGGAAGCGCCCTTGTCTCAATTACAGGGAGAGCTTATCTGATTGTAAGGGTCGCCGGAGTTTTCAACCCTCTTCTGAAAATAAAGGCTACAGCCGGTGTGAAGTTTCCAGCAGCACATGGCCGGCTCCCACATGGCTTTTAAATTGAGCGTGGGAGGGAGGATGCTTCCCTAAGACTAAGTCCTCCAGTGAGCAGTGGAATACCTAGGCTTTTTATCATAGGAAGGGGCAATTGACTCGGTGACAAATAGATACTGTGGAAGAGAGCTATTCAGAAGTCAGGCACATAAATCTTAGCACCAACTAAGAGAGGATGGAGCGTTTCCTCCTTGGGCAGAACTTACTGGATGGGATCAGATGGAGAAAGCAGATCAGTCAACCTTCTTCCATTAAACCCACCTTGTGTATAGCTCAGAATCGATAGGAAAACAGAAAAAAATGTCAGACTCACTTAGTGTTTTTTTTTTTTTTCTTCTGAAAGCAAATAATTTCCCAGAGAAATTCCTTAATAATCTTCTTGAAATAATAGAAGCGGTGCACCAGGAGAGACGGTGAGTTCCTTGTGTCCACAAAAGAGTCTTGTATTGCTTCCTATCGCTATGTGTTCTCTTGTTATTCTGTATTTGACCAGGCAAACAAGAGTTTGCAAAGTTTAAGGCGAGGAATGTTGGGTTGGTAAAATTAAAGGCGTGTGGTAAATTCAGGACCTTTTAAATTTTAAATGCCGTGCTAAGTCTACTGGCAATGCTTTTAAGTGGAGCACACCTTTAATTCCAGCACTCGGGAGGCAGAGGCAGGTGGATCACTGTGAGTTCGAGACTAGCCTGGTCTATAAGAGCTAGTTCCAGGACAGCCTCCAAAGCCACAGGGAAACCCTGAAAAAAAAAGATACCTCAAGACTCCTAGGTCCAGAGGTGTGGTATATGACTGTAACCTTGTACTTTGTGTCAAACCGAAATAACATGACTCCTGATTTTATAAATGTATAAATGTCTCTTATGTGGGCTTGTCCATCAAAACAATCCAGATAGATAAGTATGACTTTGCATTATCAGAACATAAACTCCCAAAGATCAGCACCTCAAAGTTCACCCTAAAAATCCAAAGGAAGCTGCTGCCTCCAGGCTTCTCCTTGCTTCTTTTCTGGTAAACAAACAACAATGTATCCTTTTCAGTCTCTCTCGATGATCACCAATAAAGATTGTATCGATTCACAATTTAGAGTTTCTTTCCTGCAGGAACTATGAATTATTGATTGCAGCTACAAGAGAGCCAGCACTGACCCACAAAGGGTGGGTGTGTGTGTGTGTGTGTGTGTGTGTGTGTGTGTGTGTGTGTGTGTGTGTGTGTGTGTGTGTGTGTGTGTGTGTGTGTGTGTGTGTGTGTGTGTGTGTGTGTGTGTGTGTGTGTGTGTGTGTGTGTGTGTGTGTGTGTGTGTCTTCTAATTGAAATGGCAGACTGTTTTAAACAAATGCACTGTACAGGTAAAGAGACATGACAGGGCTGGGTTCCTACCTTATGACTTCTGTGTTCCGGGAGGGAAATAGATGCAAAGTTCAGGGGTCATAGATTGTGGTTTGGTACCTCTGCTTTTTAAGTAGGCAAATCAAATATATATTTTCTACCTCTTAGCATATTTTATCATTTCCAGAAAAAAGGAAAAAATCTATGTGCTATTTTATGTGCATGTGGTGACATAATTTAAAACAAATGAAATCAAATACAATTTCACTTTGGCATGAAAGATGGACAGTGTGCATAAAGCTTTCATACACAGAGACTGAGCTGTGCAAAGGTGGTAATATGTTTCTTACAATTCAACCCTGGAGAAGCAAAGAAAGCCATTTAGAGACTGATCAAAGAAAATTATCTAAAGAAAACAGAACAGAAATATTACATACAGAGAACAGAGGCAATAGGAGGAAGACCTATGTAAACTGGGCAGCAGGATTATGGCATTCTAAATTTTCTGAAAACCAACCAGGTTTGTTTAAAATAAGAACAATACTTTCATTACACCCAGACCAACACGCATGCTTCCACAAACCAAAAACTAACAAAATAATTTTGCTTATGATCCAGAATCAGGGACCCACCCTGAGGCAGTCCTCTGAGGCAGTATGTGGGACACACTTAATTTTAGGGTATTGGAGTGTCACAGTATTTACAGGTAAATGTTTAATTAATTTAATCTCAAGTAACACACAGAATGCAATGTAGTCTCAATAAAAGCTTATTCAAAATTTATACAGGTGAGTTTAACATTTTTACTTAGTTTGTACAAATACAGCTTATTTGTGAGTAAAATGGGCAGGGTGATAACATCCCATGGTTGTGTACCACCAGTCTGTGGCATATGACATTGGTAACTACCTACAGGCTGCTTCCTCCCCTCCCTCAGTGCAGGACTCTGCTGTGTAGTTGGTCATGAGCCTTGCCTCTTGATCTCTGTGTCTGCCCTCCACTGGGCTTTCTTACCCTATTCTCTCAGCCTAGCAGACATCACTGAAGCGGCTACCCTGGATGGGAGTTCCCAGCTGCCATCTGTGTCCTGGAGTCTCCAATCTCACCTCTGCTGGGTGCTTGGTATAGACCACTGTTGTGTTAGCTCTTTGTTCCACAGTATATCAATGAACCTAGCTGCACCCTTAGCATCTACCAGTGATTCAAACAGCACACTCAACTTTGCTCTGCTGACTGCTGGGTGTGTTCCTTGTGAAATGCCTCTCAAACATTTCAAACATTCCATGAAAACCAATCTTTGCTAATAAAATGGACAATACCCCACATGGAACAGTGTTTTGTATTGAGCTACTAATTGTCCAGGGAGATGAAATGTTTCTTAATTTTGCATTTTAAGAAATGTTTATGTGTACCATATCTCAGATTTCTTTAAATATTTAAGCCTCTGAGTGCATATGTACACAAATACAAATATAAAACCAAGTTTCTATTATCTAAGACAATGCATTGAGAAGCAATGTATTTATAGTATGAATTAGATCACAACTAGAGTCACAGAATTAATGGATTTTGAGGTCCAGGATACCCCTGAAATTGCTTTGCTTCTTTGTTGTAGGTGTGAGGATGTACTTGGTTTGTGTATCTCTCTGCCTTTGTTCTGGTATCCTGGGTAGGAAGCAGCACCCACCTGACTTTGGAATTCAGGTTCAGTTTTATGGCTGTCCAATCAGACACAAACCCTGCCCTGAGGTCAGCCCCAGATCTTCTGTATTAATCTGCCATTTCAAATTTATTTATACAGCTTGCTTATTTCACCCCCAAAGCGTGGAGACAGTGCTTCTCACAGGTTAGATTGCAGTATAATTTGAACACATCAAGGGGAGTGCTGGACTTACAGAGCTGTGAGTGATGAACATTTAACACAATGAGTTCCTGCGAAGGGTGTAAGTGGCTTTGCTGAGGACATCACTGAAGATCAATACTATTAAATCACACATTTTCCCATTGTTTGACTTTCCAAATCCCAGGCAGAGACCCTATTGATTTTATTTGACAGTTTTTTCCCCCTACTGTTTGTTTCTTGTGCTTTCTCTAGCCAGTGGGTGTTGATCAAAGAGTGACTTTTATCTTACTTTGCAGGGACTGTTCAGCCCAGAGCTGCTTCGGTGGCTGCCACTCAGAGGCGCCGACAGGCCTCCTGGGCAAATGTGTTAGCTCTCAGCTCCTTCTCTAGGATTAAAAAAAAAAAGCCAAAACAAAACCACAAAAAAACCTTCCTAACTCATAAGAGGCTACATAAATTGGCTCACAGCAGCACTGTTCCTAAAAAGAGGTCCAGAGACACACTTTATCAATAGAAAAATAAAATCAAGGATGTATCCCTTCAGACTTGTGTAATAAAATCTATCCCTGACACAGGCATGGAGAAAACTGTATGAGGGAAATATTAAATATCATTATGATAACAGGCCAATACAAAGTCAGATTCAGAGAACTTGAGAGAAGTGGTCATCATTATTAGGTTTGCTAGTTACGCTGAACTTGGCAAAATAAAATAATATTGACTTATTTAGTGGATTTGTTGTATAACACATGGAGAAGCAGGTCTTTTCAGGGATTATGAAACATAGGGGCAATTCTAGCCATCCAAATATTATCTTTGTCAGATGCAGTGAGAGTTCAAATACTGTGTAAAGACCAGATGGAAACACTGAAAGTAGGGGTGGATTTTTTATTATCTGCAGGACAGGAAACTATTTTTTGCAATTGCAAGACAGTAGATATCTTCAGATGTGCAGGTCTCTGGTTACTGTTGTACTATACAACCTGTTGCAACAGCCTGAAGCATATAGAGACCAGGGACCTGGGGGCTTCACCTGGTGGAACTGTTTATAGAGCAGGCAGGGAAAGGATTTGTCTCACAGACAACATTGTCCACAATATACAAAAGATATACAGTTGCTGTTGTACTGGATAGCTAGATCAACAAGATGAAGGCCATCATCTGTCTTCTATGGTCACCCCCATTTTGCTTTGGATTTTCTAAATGCATGCCTGTTTCTCTTAGCTGAACTGCATCCTTTGTTCTGAAATGTCATAAGCTGGTGGGGAAATTTTGTTTAATAAATTTCTTTGCTTCCCAATATGAAGGTTTTGTCTCTCTATACAAAAGAATTTCAGACCTATAAATCAAATGCCCTAGAATCACCCTCTGAGCTTCCTAAGCACCAGGATTCAACAGGGCAGCAGGCTAGACAGAAAACATGCAACGTCACTGCCACTTACAGCAACAGTTCCCTGCTGAACTGGATCACACATCTATTTTGCAACATCTCTCTTTGTTGGAAATTTTTAGAAATCGTCGCTGCTCTGACATCAGCAATTCATAGTATTAACTCCACAGGCAGAGATTCTGCTTCTAACAGTTAGGGTTTGGATGAGGTTACCACGCATTAAAACCCAACACTACCCATCTGCACTTCTGTGCAAATAGTGATTCCCAATCTGAAAGTTCCTCAGTTGTAGCTCACAGCCTGCATTTGGGATCCATCAGAGTTGAGTACGAATTCTGACTTACAAAGACAACTGCTGTCTTCAGGAAAATTACATGCTAAGTGAAGCCTCAGATACTTTGGCTCAGAAATAAATGAAACCATCCATATTACAGGCTTGAGAAAAGAATATAAATTGCCTGGGCAATAGCAAGTACTTACCAAGAGTTTGGCAAAGTAGACTACCATTGTTTTCACATTCGCTGGTGGAAGTAGGGAGGGATTGGGAGATGCTTTATACAAATCAACTGGTGTGTTTTCTGGTATTACTTTTCACTCACTGGTGGGTATGTGAAGGAAGAAGAGTAGATTCATCCAGCAGGAACGAGGCTGGATTTTAGAGTGGCAGTGGTGGCTGCCGTGGTCAAGTCTCTGGAGTCATTTGCTCAGGTTTGAAAACTTGGTCAGAAAGGACAAGGGTAAACCTTATCACAATTATGAGACACACCCTTCCTTCCCACCCCAGCTCCAGGCCTTACTGACTCAGAGACAGGCCTCCATGCTGGGACGCTAACACCACCTACCCTGGAATCTTATTTTCCTCTTTGTTTCTAGAATTTGCTGTGTTTGTAACTCTGATATCACCTTTACTGGGCCCATTTCATATCTGTGGATGTTTGTGAGATATAAATGAAAAGAAAATGTTTCAATAATGAGTGTGAAAACCCATCTTCGAGAAAGCTGACGTTAAAGGACAATCTGAATGGCACCGTAATCTTGCTTAATGTTTAGTCTAGACACCATGATTAAAGATGATTATGTCAGGGCCTTAACAAGCTCAACATGTGTCCTTCAATTTTGTGGGTTTGTAGAAATCACACTCTATTCAACCCTGTCACATGTGATTACCCCCATCTGTAGGAAGGAATCCTAGAGAGGACAATTTACAAACTGAAGCCCAACAAGTGTTAAGATGGGATTCTATTACCGAGCTATGCACGGTAGAGTTCCATTTCACCTTTACAGCTTCAGTTGTTGTCATAGGTCTGACATAGCACACAGAGCCAAACTTCAGGACTTCCAATGTGACTTTAAAGATGGAATTTAGACTCCAGGTATACACAGAAATCTTCCTTTCCTCAGGTACGAGAGTGAACTCTATTTGGATGAGAATTTGTCTTAGGGTGAGTGAGGTTTCTTGTATGTGCACACATCTGATTCCACAGGTGTGAGGCTGGTTGTACACATTCCCCCTGGGTGTCTAACTACAGCCACCTGCTCTTTTTCCTTCTTCCTAGTTACCATTTTGGAATATCCAGGTGGGACTGATGACTGAACTTGATGGCTGTAGATGAAAGAGAAAGGTTTCTTCCTTGGAAGACTATACCTCCCATCACAGACCATAGGGACAGAGAAGGGAAGAGACTCATCTGAGCAGTAACTGAGAAGTGAGAAGCAGTGACACTGTGCATAACATGCACTTTATCAAGAAGAATAGAACAGGGGTCTGGCGATGGTTTGGTGGACAAGAGCCATTCCACAGGACCCAGGTTCTGTTCCTAGAACCCATAGGGTGGCTTAACAACCCCCCCCATAACTCTAGTTCTAGGGGACATGAGGATCTAATAAACTCAGTGGCTCACTAAGCAAGCCTTGGGTGGACTTGGTTTTATTGCCTGTCATCAGTGCCCTATCTGGTGTAAATAGACATGGTCACACCTCCCTAGGAAAACTCACAATGCAACTAAAGATAAGCCCCCAAAGTTGCCATGTTTAGAGTCTATAGTTAATGTGTGGGTGTCTAGTTTAATTATCTGCATCTCAGATATTGTGGATTCTTTGAAAATACTAGCTGACTTTTCTTCTTAGCATCTTGTGGTGTGAGGCCTATATTTGGTAGATAACTTCTGAGGAGAGTAGACGTTGCATCAGTGTCTATAGAATTACCTCTCTGTGATGATTTCATTTTTTTACAACTTAAGTTGTCTATTCTTACAAACTTGTAAATTAGATGGAGAGCTTTACACTGTATTTGTATCAGGATGAAATTAAGTCTCTCTGCTTATTATTATACCAGAGGCATCTAAGAACAATTTTCACAAGCAACAGGAGTTATTGATCACTCCTGACAGCTCAGGCTGGAGTTAGCACATGGTTGGGGAGTGTGTGGTGAGAGCTAGTTGGTTTGTTGGTGGTGGATCACATTTCAGTTGTCCTTTGTCTCTCTTTTCTTACATCTGAATATTTTAGAATACCATCCAAACATTTACTTTCACCCCATCACATTTTAATACAGCAATCTCCTGGAAAACTGAATACTATTCGTTTATATATTGAATTGTAGAATTGCTGGTGTGTTCTTTCTCTAAATCAATTTGATGCCTCCAACATGTATCAGTCTTGCACCGAGTTACAAGCAGAGGTCTGAGAAAAGCATTTTGTCTTTCAAATGTGTCTTTAAAATCTATCATTATTCCTTATGATGCCACCGAAGGAGAATGGTAAGGGATTCCATGAGGTGCCCAGCCTCACAGAGGCTGTTGCGTGGTGGTCTTTTTTTCCCCTGGACTGGATTTTTGGTCCTGTAATTGAATTGAATTTGCTTCTCAAGACAATCCTCCCCCACAGCTTCTCATCTGAGGGCTCCAGAGATGCATTGCCTTAATACATCGTCCGGATGACAGTGTTACAGTGATGCATGGAAGGGATCCATCTCCATATCTCCAGTCCAGAGACAAACATGTGGTACCAGAAGGCATGCAAGCCTACTGCAGAAAGAAATGTTTAAAAAAGGTGATGAGAGGAAAGGGGAAGAACTCTAAAGAGAGAATTCTTTGAATGAATCTCACGAGCCTCTGCACTACTTAGACCAGTTTTCAAGACATTGATGCAGCTTGTTACTGATTATGAATGATGGTGAATGTTCTTCTGTCTATATGTTTGTCTTATTGGTTGATGAATAAAACATCAGGTACGACTAGGAGACAAGGAGTTTCCTTGGAAGTTTAGGCAGAAAGGAGTCCTCACGTGATCCCAGGAAGTGATATAGCTGGGCAGAATCATAATATAAGCAGGGACAAACAGGAAATTGCTCTCTTCTCGCTTCTCTTTGGAATGAGTCAAGATATAAGTCACCAGAGGAGTAACAGGTCCCAGGAACCTTTTTCCAAGATAGAGCCCCCAAACAGCAGGAAGCAGTTTGGAGAGAATGACGCCGAAAATCACAAATATTGTTTATAAATGTTTGTTTTTGTTTAAATGGGGTTGGTTATAAATGGTTCAGAATCACAACCAATATCTTTCTAAAGGAAAAAGGGGGAATATTATATAGAAATGAATACTTTGCATTGGTATGGATTTTGCCTTATTGATACGTTTAAGGTCAATTTTGTTATATGAATATTTCTCCTCTTGTTTAGGTATTGTGTTTATATCATTTAAAATGTAATATATAATTAAATACAGATTATATATAGTCATTTATAATAGTAAAAACTTATAGTTATGTTAGTTAGATTTTCTAGTGATATATTGAGATAGATAGATTAGTCTTCAAACCTTTCAAAGACCTTCAGAAAATGGCATTTAAATGGTTTAGGGGTTTTCATGACAGTGAGACACAACTGCTCCTGACAACACGAATTATGTCTGAGAGGAAGATGGACATCAAAGAAACTCATTTTGGAGTTTCCTTTCAATATGGTGAGGCTAATCATTTGGGGAAGAAACTGTTCTTGCCTAGACTGATTGTATGCTGTATAGACTGGACATGCAGGACCCACAGGAAAGTGACTGCTGAATTTGCAAAACAAGACAGTCCTGAAGGGTTCCTGCCACTAGCTAACCATACAAGGTTTGGAGGTCTGTACAGATAGACAGGAAGTGAGGTAGCTGGGCCGAATCAGAATATAAGCAGGGACAAACAGGAAATCACTCTCTTCTTCCTTCTCTACAGAGACACTGAGTGAGTCAAGATGTAGGACACCAGAGGAGTAACAGGTCCCTGGACCTTTTTCTGGTCAGATAAGACCATGCGGAAATACTTAGATTTATAGAAATGGGTTAGTAATTAAGACAGAGCTAGTCAATAAGAATCCCTAGTCAATGGCACCAGATTTATAATTAATATAATGTCTCATGTGTTATTTGGGGGCTGAAGCAGTGGCGGGACCCAGCTGGGTCAAGAAAACCTCACGTTAACAGTGAATTTATGAAGGCATGTTCTCTATGATCTTCTGAGGTTTGTGATGAAATACAGCTATGGTTGCACACACACAATGCCGCCCCCACTAGCCCCCAATCACCCACATGCTTACCCATATCTAAATCCTACACAGTACCCAACCCATCCTCGTCCACACTCCTCTCCCACCCCCACACACTCCCATCCACTCCTACACACAAACATCCACCCCACCCACATCTGTATGCCCCCTTCCTATTTTCCCACCCACACCCACACCCACACACCAATATACCCACCCCACTCCCACATACACACACCAGATGCAAGAAATACAGATTTTTAAATTATAGTATCTCAGACCAGATTTACATACAAGCTACATGTGCAATCAATGTCGTAACTTAATCTCCTTTGGGCACCCTGGTAAAATTAGTCTCTCCCCACTTCATGAAACATTTCATTTTGTTGAGGGAAGACTCACTAATTTCACTAATTTTGGTCATTTTGAAAAAAAAGAAGTCCCTTTGTAACAATGGCAAAGGAGGCAGAAAAGACGTATCATAGTGGAAAATGCTCACTGTAACATCCCTGGATGATTTAGCAAGTTGCAGTTATGTTGCATAGTAAACCAATATCAGATAATTTGCAAACAATGGTGGCACAGGACTGTCTGTGGCTTTACCATGCACTGACTTCCTCTGGTTTTCTTAGCATCCCTTCACACTAGCTCTGTCTAGGAAGTTGAGGACACTGAAAACTTGGGGACATTAGCTCCTTTATTCTGTTGTCAATCCCTCAGAAACCTGTGTGCAAGAGTCTTTCCTTCTCCTATTTTGTAATCTTTTTTTCCCTTTCTACAATACAGAATGAAAGTAGGAAAGTATTTTCTATGGAAATGAAAACCAAACCAAACGAAACTCCTTGTTCCTCTTCCAGCTTATCAGCCTTATCCTTCCCCTTTCTCACAGGCTGGTTGGCTCTGAATGAATAATTTAAAAAAAAAATCTACTTCTGGAAGTCACGCTGGGCCTTGCTCAGTAAACATTCTCTCCTCTACTTTCTACTTAGAAAAGACAAAATTCCAGATACTACCTCACCAGCTTCTAAACAAAATTGACACTTCACATAGAAGAACATTCATTGCCTTTTCTTGCTCATCAAGCAGCTTCAAGGGAAAAATGAAATGTATGAGAAGTCTTAACAATGAGAGCTAATGTCATAGACCCTTAGCCAGTCTAATTTCTTTTATGTAGATGTGGTGAATTATACTGGCAAGGTACAATTTAGGGGAAAGGGGGACTTATTTCAGCTTACAATTCCAGGCTACAATGCATGATGTTAGGGAATCCAAGGAAGAAGCTTCAAGCAGCTGGTCCTAACCTATCTGCAGTCAATAGAAGAGTGAAATGAGCTCATGCATTGTTGCTTGCTTGTTGGCTTTTGCTCAGTTTTATTTTTTGACTTCCCCACTTTTATACCTTTCAGCAGAACTCCCTGCCTAGGGAACAGTGCTGCCTGCAGTGGTCCTGGTCCTCCTATACCAGTTAGTATAACTAACACAACTACTCATGGGCAGACCCAATACAAAGAATTATTTATTGAGATTCTCTTCCCAGATTAGTCTAGGTTGTATTAATGTTGACAAAGTTGACATTGGTGTGGAATGAATGCCCTTCTTAATTCTTTGTCTATAATATCTCTGGTATAGTTGTCTATTCATGTTATAATCGTCTCTATTTTATAGATGGAGAAACTAAGAATACAATCTGCTTTAAAATCCTCCCTACGTTAAGCCCTTGTGGAGTGACATGGGAGGGAACTAAAACTAGGTATCTAAGTATTAACTAGGTCCTCTTAAGCACCGAGCTATGTTGTCTCTTTAAAAATAAACTTGATAATTACAAAAATGATGTTTGTGCTTTCTATAATCTCATTGGGAAAGTCATGTATGGGATGAATGCAAAATTAATTCTGTATCACACGAGCTTTGAAAATATTAACCACTAAACACAGGTTTATAAATCAATGGTAAGACTACAGAGTCCTGAATTTTTTTTTTTTTTGAGACAGGGTTTCTCTGTGTAGCTTTGGAGCCTATCCTGGCACTCTCTCTGAAGACCAGGCTGGCCTCGAACTCACAGAAATCTGCCTGCCTCTGCCTCCCTAGTGCTGGGATTAAAGGCATGTGCCACCAATACCCGGCCCAGAGTCCTGAATTTTTATCACTTAACAAATTCAATCAACAAATATTTGCTAAATTGTTGTCTGTAGCTATCTATACCTTCCTGAACCGTTTCCAAACCCCAGTGTGAAAAGAACAGCATATAAGCAAGGTCTGCTAGACAGTCAATGACCCAAGATTATTAGAGCCATTCTAATTTCCTACTAGCCGTATTGATTCCTAGTTGTGTTTAAATATATATGTCATTTAAAACATGTCATTGTATAGTTAAAATTCAGTACTGGTGTGTGTTGTTCATTTGGAGTGAAGGAAAGTAGACTTGGTTCTATTTTCAGGAAAATTGCTCTAACAAAACCCTTACTACAAACTGATCATATGAACTTTCTATAATGTCATGAACACTATGGGTCTTGAGTTGTTTTTTTAGAAATAAAAATACGTGTTAAAATAGTCTCTCTTTCTTACTCATGAAAATCTGAGTGTAGAATTAGGAATTTCTGAAAACTCTATTGTTTCTTTACTAAAAGGATCTTGGATGAATACAATCTTACATTTATGGGGGGGTGAAGGACCAAACTGAATTTTTACTGTTTTTGGGTTTGGTTGATCAGCATATGCTGGGGTCAAATGAACAGCCTAGGTTCTTTCCTTTTTGAACATGACCCACAATTTATAAGACTGTATGAAAATCAATGATCAGATGTTATGCTAACGTGTAAGAGCTTTTCCTGGAAACAATGGAGTAATGAATGTCCACAGTTAAATATCAGCACCCGACACATGCTTCCTGTAGGGTTACCCTGCTTGTTTCTGTTCTTCCCGGATACTTAGAATGTCTTTTCCTCATGGACTCTGACCTCAGCTTGAGTTATCATGAGATATCCAACCACAGTAAAACTGTATTCTCTAATATAATAAAATTTAACCAAGTTAATTATTGTTTTATACATACTGGCCTGTGGCCTAAACATATAATTTCTAATGCATATAACATGAGAGAACTCTGGAAAATGCTTAATCTTCTGCTGTAAATTTCCCATTATCTTCTTTTCCAATCCAGGACACTGAGGGGAGATGTTACCTATGATGTCTCCTTCCTTTTCATTACACTGCCTCTTTCAGACTTGCACAAAGTCACATTCCACAAAAAGAGACGAAAAGAGAAAGGGAAAGAAATAAATAGAAAAGCATCTTTTTAAAAATGTTTGATGGGTTTGTTTTCTTATATCATGTGGATAAGCACTTTTCTCTGAGAATGGGAAATTATTTTTTTATATCAATTCATTGTATCATCAGGCCCATTGTTTGTTCTTATATATGTGTTAAAATACTAAAATTTTCCTGCTTTCTATATTTAAATGGTAGGCATTAACAGTTCTGAATACAAACAATCTTGCACAGCCCACCAATAACCAAAGGAAAGTAGCAGGGACTTTGCAAACAGACGAAGTTAAAATTATAAAGAAAGTCTCAGAACAAAGAGGAAATTTTAACGGCACTATGAATTATTGGTGTGCAATCTTATGGTAAAAGTTTAACTTGGCATCATTATGCAGATTCATTCTTTATATAATTATCCATTATGCAAAGCCATTATGGAAATTCACAGAAGCCCCACATCTAGGCTACTCCACAATGGAGCTGGAACCACAGCCTGCAATCTGAAGATCTAGTATTGTTGAAATATCATCAGCATAAATTGCTGGTTTTACTGATTTTTTTCTTTCTTTCTAACATCAAAGAGCAAAGTGCAGTGTCAAGACTGCAAACCTGAGACTGTGTTTGGATGACAGGCTGCAGCTTGTCAGGGCACACAAGGCTGCATAGAGTACAGTTTACATGGTGTTGACGCAGGGCTCTTTTCTACAAAACAGAGACAACAGTGGATTGGGAACACTGATGGAAACTAAGACTTCTGTGCTGTACCTGTGGTGTCTTGAGCTAATTCCACAGTTATTTTAAACATTAGATTCCCATAGTGTATATGCTTTTTAAAGAATCACTTTCATTTTTTAAGTTTTCCAGTTTTTTTCTGATAGCTAATAATTAGCATTTTCTTTCTTTGGGTTTAATGTTATACAATTTGGAAGCTGATATAAGATAAACTAGAACATAATACTTCATGCCCAAGGGTCCTCTGATGTGGCAGTCAACAAATCCTTTCTTTTTCATGTGCTTGTTTTATTTTTAACAATGTGCAGGTGTGTGTTTCTCTGTAAGGGTGTATGATGCAGTGTCGGGGACCAGAGGTGCTGGATCTCCTTGTTGTAGATGGAAGTTTACCTGGTGGTTGTGACCTGCATAACTTAGTGTTGGGAACCAAACTCAGATCTTCCTCGGGCCCAGAACATGCCATAAATTGCTTAGCCATCTCTCAGCCCCGACAGCCTTTTCTTAAAGACTCAGTAAGACTCAGGTTTCCCAGGTGTTCTACTCCAACATACACAAAGTAGCCACAGCCACAGGGATGGAAAAAGCTACATCTGAACAGGAAGAGAAGGGCAAGGTGTGCAGAGACAGGTTATCCACCATCTCATACACAATGGAATTCATTCATGGTTCATCTAGAAACTACTCTAATGAGTCCTTCAGCCTATTTGATAGACACGGATTAGGTTCTATGTGCTATATACAGTTGTGTGGGCTTATCTTATGTCAACTTGACACGCAAACTGAGTTATCTGAAGGGAAGGAACCTCAATTGAGAAAATTCTTCCATAATACAAGTCTGTAGGGCATTTTCTTAGTTAGTGGTTGACAAGAGAAGGTCCCGCCCATTGTAGGTGAGATCATTCCTGGGCTGGTAGCCCTGGGTTCCTTCTTGCCTTCCTTCCTTCCTTCCTTCCTTCCTTCCTTCCTTCCTTCCTTCCTTCCTTCTTTCTTTCCTTCCTTCCTTCTTTCTCTCTCTTTCTTTTCCTCATTCACTTCTCTTTCCTTCTTCCTCCTGTTTCCTTCTCTTTAGTTTGTTTATTTTACTTATTTACTGAAAGAAAAATTAAATTCTTGTTTCTGGTTCCCCTCCTCCCGCCCCCTCCTCTCCCCTTCTCCTCGATTCCCAACCCCTCCTTTCCCCAGTGCTCTTTCCAGTCCTTATCCTTAAGTCATTTACATTCTTGTGTTGCACTAGAACTTCAGAGGACAGCATCTGGACAGCCGATTCACTGGTTATTTTACCGTAGCAGATCAATGGTGCCCCACGCGTATCCTGTCAGTTGGAGTTAAGTGAGCATTTGTTCCAGAGTTGGGGCAGGACATACACAAGAGTCCAGCACTTTTCAATGCCAGGTCACACAGACATATGGCAGGCATATGGTATAAAGTCAAAGACACACAGACACACCCCTTACTGGCTAAGTTAAGAACCATTTGAACATGTAAATGATTAAGCAGTAATGAGTTATGAACGAACAAGAACATTTTTCAAAAAGTAGCTAATCTACTGACACAATTATTTTAATAAATAAATAAGAAATTGGGTACTAAGCGTTTCTTGTTGTCAGCACACTATCAGTGACTAGCTGGCACATGAAGGAGGGTTCCTGAACTACAAAGATAAGTTCCACCAGGAGAGGAAAGCAAGAATGAGGAAGGATTCAGTTTTGCCACAAGAGAGGAAAGACTGACAACAGAGGAGATTGCCTATATGTTGTGAACTCTCCACCTGCTGTTTATTGAAAGCATGGAGTGAGGGAAGAAAAAGCCATAGCAGGCAATTAGTGATCTGATTGGTAAACTGAAATTAAAGCTGCCAATGAGGGTGGGATGGTTGCTAAGAGCCTCTAAGTGGGACCCCTGAGAAAGGATGTGATCTACTTAGCTCCTGATGGCCACAGCTACCCCATAGCCAGGCAGAAACAGGATATAACTCTGAAGTAGGAGCATGCCATTTAAAAAAATATACTGTTGAAACTGTCAGGACTCAAAGAAATCCTGAAGAGTCCACCTCCAAAGTGAAGAGTGCTAACATTGCACTGGAGCTAAAAATAGTGCAGTTTCCTTACTCCTATATTTGAGGAAAATGTCTGCTCAAAAACACAGTTGTTCTGTCAGGGGACAAAAACGAACCATGGATTCAGTGATCCATGTAAGATTCCGTGTTAAATTTTCTGGCACTGAAGATCCTTGAAGCTCACTATGTAGACCAGGCCATCCTGGATCTCATGGCCATCCTCCTGCTTTGACTGTAGGCCCATACCACCACACAAGGCTTGAAGTAAAGACCCTTGAGGTTTGTAAATTCTTTAGCAATACAAAGTAAAATACCCAGATATAAAAAAAAACAAGAAATATTCTCAAGTCATCTTATGAAAAATAATGCACACTCCCTGACCTAAATAAATAGTCAAGTTTGAGAGTTTTGAGTACACCATGCTGCTGAAATGATGCATGCTGAAGCAAATTAGCTTGACTGTGGGTACATCATGTGCATTATCATGAGAATGTACTGGACAGGTCCAGGGCTGACTCACTGCTGATCTGCCATGCTGGGTACACTAAGTGTAACTGGATATATGGTGTGCTCTTCATATAATGAGTTGACCTGGGTGTAACTTCCTCATAGGTTTAAGTTAGCCTTTTGTCAACTCGACACAGCTAGACTCATCTAGGAAAATGCCTCCTCAGACTTCTCTGTTGCCAAGCTTATGGGGCATTGTCTTCAATGATGCTGAAGGGCTCAGTCCTGTGGGTGGTACCGCCCCTGAGCAGGTGTTCCTGGAGGGTATAAGAAAGTAGTCTGAGACAGGCAGCATGCCAGTGAACAATGCCTGCAGGTCCCTGACTTGAGTTCTTGCACTGGCTTCCCTCAGTGAGGCAAAGGAACATTTTCCTCTCCAAGTCGCTTTCAGCCATCATGTTTATCACAGCAAGAGAAAGCAAACTAGGGCATAGGCTAGCCAGCTTGCACCTAAATAAACCGTAGATATAAAAGAATTAAGGAATCCATTGATCCAAAATCTTGGCGAAGCACACAGCAGATGGAGGTAACTTGAGTGTGGCAACTCCTGCTGCCTCCAGGGCTGCTTGGGGCATGCACATTTCAGGGCTTACATTTCTACAGATTAGGGAAGATCCAGGGTAAGCCACCATCCTGAGACCTGCTAGGAACTACTCAAGGGATCATGCAAGAAGCACTAAGACTTATAAAAGAAACTGGTAAACAAAACAAAAAACAAGTACGTTGCCTGTGTATAGAAACCAGCCGTGGCTTCTACTGAAAGCACTAAACCTGTTCATTCCCTGACAGGTATTTTCATATATATATATATATATATATATATATATATATATATATATTCTTTACATATCAAAGGGGAACAGCAGATAATGCTGGACATTGATGTTCCTCAGGTTAAAAAATAAGCGGATAAGTGAAATTCACAATTTTGCTCTCAAGTATAAATATATGAGTTAATAGAATTATCAGGCATGCTTCACAAGGCAGCATTTGAATGTAGACCCTTAACACATTATAATTTGAAATTTATGAAAATATCCTCAGAGTCCAGCTATTCATAGATAATTATTAATGTTTATGCTAATTTTACTCATTTTTTGGTATGCTAGGATCAGAAAAATGAATCTGTGCCATTTAATTTATAAACCCAATCTGTCTTCCTTCAGTTTGTGATGCTATCTGTAATCTTTATTCTAATAACTTCAGTGGCTGGCATTTTTGTTATTTAATTAAACTAAAATATATCCAAGGATATATGAAAAGGCAAATGTGCCTGGCAAGCAAGCACAGTGAAATAGAAGTGTTAAGTCCAAAATATTAATCTAAAATTATATGTAGAGAAATTGTGTGCTTCGTTCTTAAAAAACTCACAGTGCTATCAGATTCAATCCCCAGAGAGACGATTAGGAATCACTTGTACATTTGAATTTCACCTTATAATTGTCATGGCACATTTACGTCTATTATTTCATTCAAGTCCTATCACCACCTGGGATGATAAGCTGGTAAAAGAAGGAGGGTTACTGGGAGATGGGAGTAAATACAAGACAGCTACTGCACACCATGTAATATATTAATGCTCTTGCATGTTTTTAACATCTTTCTTTTGCTAAATTTATTTACTTTTTTATTTTATGTGCATTGGTGTTTTGCCTCCAGGTAAGTCCATGGGACAGTGTTAGATTTTGGAGGTGCAGACAGTTGTTAGCTGCCATTGGGTGCTGGGATTTGAACCCAAGTCCACTAGAAGAGCAGTCAGTGCTCTTAACCAATGAGCCATCTCTCTGTCCCTGGTGCCATTACGTCTTGGTCTCGAAAAATGCAAGGATAATGGACAGTGAGGTGCTCATGATGAAAACAGTGGCGATGTACTTATTAGCTAGCTAGTTCTGTCTGAAAGTGTATATGCTTCAAGCTATCCCATACCTTGTGAATGAATACACAGGACACTGCCTATCTAAAAAATAACTAGAGATCACTGTTATACAATTTTGGAAAGTAGGAGACACCTGAGGATAGCAGAAAGCCAGGCAAGGACTGGATGGATCCAGGAATAAGCATTTCAGCTTAGAAACCTGTGTGTTCAATGCCTGGTCTCAATTTTTGTTACCTCTGGCCTGTAGAGAGTCTGCTATGAGTTTGAAGTCCACATGTGAGTTTTGTGGGTTTTGCCAAGTGAGGTGTTGTCAGTCAACAATACATTCAAACTTCAGAACTGTTACAGGAGCATAATACATGCCGGCTAAGTGTGTAATGCTAGTATATTGATTTTTCTTTCCCATTAATAGCAATACTGAGCACACAGTGTGGGTGAGTCTCATTAGACCCACTGCGTAAATGAGCCAACTGGAAGACACTTAAGGATGAGCGATATGGTATAAAGCGTTAGGAGATGAATTAGATGTTCCAAGTGCGCTCTCTCTACACCTACATAAAATGTTCCTTTCTGATTTTATTAACAGCAGTTTCATTGTTTGCTCCAGCTTTGTTGAAGATTTTTCCCTTCCAAAAATAAAAGAAAATCAACTGAAATAAAACTGTATTAATCTGGGAAAGTGGTGCAATCCTAGACAATGAAATAATACCTTTACTTTCAAGAAATGCTTGGAGCTACAGGGTGAAATCTTTATTCCTTTATTTTGGTGTACTGTTTGGGGGTGAAGCTGTATGACAGGCGTGTGTGCAGGTGGATGCCCCTGTGTGCTCACTGAGCCCAAAGGTGGGCTTTTAGTGCCTTGCTCTATCACTGTCTTCCTCATTCACTCAGTAAAACTAGAGCCAAGCCAAGGGCTTACATGACTGGTCTTCTGTTACTCCAGTCTTGCAAACTGCACACAAGCTTCGACACTGAGAACACAGACACTGGCCTATTTGCCTGATAGTTGTCACTAAGTTGCTAAAATTGACTTCAAGTGTTCTGGAAGATGTGCACAATGTAGTAGAAGCCAGAGTACCCAGGAACACGTCACAGAACATGTCACTTGTTATGCGATCTCTGTGTATAAATCATTTCCATGTTAGGACTTTTAGATCCCCTCATCAAGTAAATTTAATCGTAACCCCCAAATCTTTGATTCCGCACAGCAGCTTGAAATCAAACCCAGCAAGTCACGATCTGTATAATTCCATTCTCTCCTGATTGCCTCAGCAGCACGCACTGGCTGTCAACATGAGAATGCTGCTGAATAAGTACAGCACACATTTAAATGAACATTTTTTTCCTGTAGTAATAATTCCATTTGAGCCTTTTCTATTGATTTGTGATTACCCAGAATATTAAAATGAAAATAACCTTTCCTGGGAATCAAGAGGCCTTATTACTGACAACTTGGGTGGTTCATTCCTTCGGTTTTCCTGAGCCATGCTGTCTGTAGGCATAACCATGAAAGAGAAGAACATGAAAGGGGTTCACTCACTCTCTGAGCCCACAATGCCACAGCTCAACACTCACCTGATGGAGAGATGTGTCTCCAGGAAATGGCAGGCTCTGGCTTCCCGGTGGCCAAACAAGTGAGGGTGACATTGGTGCCTTCATTGATGGTCATGTCATTTGAGATGTCGTATATTTTTGGAGGCACTGAAAAGCAAACACACAGTGGTGAGACTTGCTATCTATAAGATGCTGTTGAAATACCCTTGTGTAACTCCGTGGCATCCCAACAGAGAGGCTTTCTAATATTCACTCTTCAGTCCTCTGCTCTTGCTTCCTGGAGAGCACGCTATGCAGAAACTTAGACCTATAGTAAACATGTGGTGCACTGGTTAGATTTATTTTCTCTAATTATTTGATATTAAGTGCTTCAATGTGAATACAATATTTAATAGTAAAGTTTCAGCATCCACTAAATTTGGACTGTGAATGGCTTGTGCCAAGAAATTTAAAACATGGGCCCATCTCCCTATTCTACTGATGATTGTAATGAGGGCTCTGCTTTGAAATGGATGATAGCAGACTCACTGTGCCTGCTTGTTGATTTCTGGGCTGCATGAAGCAGCATGGGATGAAACAGAGGGTTGTTTTAGGGTCACAGAGGCACACAACCCCTCGGTATAAAGGCTTCTGCTTTATACTGGAGATAATGGGGCTGCACATCCTTGGAGTAGGTGTTCTAGGCAGAAGAGGTGATTTAGTAAGATCTCATGTTGGTAACAATAATAAGAGCTCCCTGGAGTTGATCACACCAGCGATTGCTTGTCTGCCATGCTCTCATACATGGTTGCTTTACAAGGGTCATGGGGAAACATATTGAGAGCTTTCTGATGCATTACACTAGAAGAACTTTTATCCCAGCTTTCATTGTGAAATAGAACTTGTTAGATGTTGAATAAAAAATAATAAAAAAACTCTAACTAAAACATTGATTAAAAAATAAAAGAAATACTCTAGGATGAAATTGTCTTATTCCAACAAGCCAGTTATTCTGATTTAATCATCCACAGAATGGGTCTGTGGTCTGTGCTGGCATCCAGTCTTGCAGAACAAGCACTTGAATCATGGTAGCCTCAGATTCTTCACTGAGATGCAGAGACAAACACTGGATGGATACACCATGGCCACAGTGGGAACACGTGAGTCAGCTCAGGCTCAGAGGTAAGAAAGGAAACTGGCATTAGCATATCTGTTCTGACTGGTGTGAAGCACATGTGTAACACTGGGGCTTAGCTTCAGAACTGTTCTCAAACATCATCATCCCAGAAGTGACATCATTGCCAAAGCAATGATGTCGTTACCCCTGACAATGTCATCACAACTCAGACAATGCCGTTTTTACCTCAACAATGACATCATCACTTTAATCATGTACACAGCTGGAATGTGGAAGCTGAGCTTATACTTGACATTAAATAACTGCAATATTTTGATGATGCCAATGAAAGCTAAATAAGAGAATTAATCACCTTGATGGACTAGAAGAGAACTTTCCTGGAGGGTTGTTTGAATTATTACATTCTGATCTGCATTTTTCAACAGCTATTTTAAAGTCCAGTAGCTAAACATTACAATTTTAGAATAAGCTACCCATATTTTTTACATTACCTTTGAATGTTTTTCACAGAACTAAAGCTCAAAATTGAAATGATATATCTGGAACCATAAGGTTCACATGACCGAGGACTAACATGGTTGCTGAACACAGACCATGTGTGTCCAAATGTCACATTTTGAATACATTTTCTTCAAGTTCTTTACTTAGCTCTTCTCAGGCAAGCAACAACAACAACAACAGTTCTAAACTGAATTTTCTCTTTGTTTTAACTGAAATGAACAGAAATAGAGAACTTAACATTCTGTAAGAAAGATATAGAGACTTTGGGAACAGAGGAGTTACTAAAAATGAAGTTATAACACCACAAAAATATCAATTGTGGGTCTAGAGATGGCTCAGCTCTGAAGAGCTTGCTGTAGAAACAGGAGGATCTGAGTTTGCATTTCCAGCACCCAAGCAAAACATCAAGCATGGTGGTGCATGTCTCTAATACCACTGCTGGGGAGCAGGAGGCATGGGACTTCCTGGGGTTTGCTGGCCAGTGCAGCTGAATTGTGTGCTGCAGGTATTGTGAGAGGCCCAAGATGGAGAGGGATGGAGGAGGGCAAAGGACATGAAAAACTGGTCTTTACACACACACACACACACACACACACACACACACACACACACACACACACACACACACGAATACACACAAACATATGTACATACACAAACAAGCACACACATATGAAACACATGCACACAGATACTAGACTTAGGTATAAGTCTGCTGAACATGCCTACATACCTGCCAATGTCTACTTCAGAAAAATGCTAGATACTGTTTACAAAGAGTTTTAGTCAACTGTGGATAATTTCTTTTACAATGTCAGATGTATCAGCTGACTCAAAGCTGGGCAAGGGTAAGTACATTTAATAGAAATAGTGCCATCCTGCAAAGACCATGCACTCTTGTCCTCTCTCGGATCCCCTTTTGCTAGCCCCATTTGAGCCTACGTCCACCTGCACCTCTGGTACTCAGCGTCACAATGGGCTCATATTAAGCAACAGCGTTTGACTAAATGGGAAGCTACCCAGTCTCTCAGCCACACGCTTTGACGCAACATCTCACAGCTAGATGTCAGTGGTGAGAAGAGGAATGAACTCCAAGCTGTCACCTGTCATTTCAGAGATGGCAATCCTCTCTCCACAGAGGAGAGATATCTGGAAGGAGGCTACTAACAAGAAAAAAAAATCTCTGACTAAGTTCTTTCCCAGGATGCATCAAATGCCAGCGGCAGAGCTGTGTGGAAATGCAGGTGCCGCCCCTTCTGTGTTGTTGCCTGTGGAGGTGAAAACAAGTGATCATTGTAACTGAATACTCAAAGCCACTGTGTATTCAGCTTCCATGGCTTCCACTTTCCACCAAATACAGTGGAAAGAATCATTCTAGGCCTACAGAAAATGCAGGAAGTTAAAAAAGGCAACCCTTACTTCCTTCGACATTTAAAGGAGAGAGTGGATATGGAAGTAACTGAGAGAGATGACTCCCAGAGTGCCTTCCACATCTTTGTCAGTGCTGGTTTTTATAAGTCACTTGTATAACCATTCACGTAGCTCATGCTCAGCCCATGAGGGATGAAAACATCATACCCCGATGCCAGATATGGGGGATGTGGAAAACGTGTCACATGGATGGAAGTCATAGTGGTCAGCTCTGTGAGAAAAATAAGCTAGGTGCAGAGAGGAGTTCAGGCAGTTCTCAAGGTGCGCCAGCTAAGGCAGAGGAGGGAAAAGTAGTCAAGGCTCTACCCACGACTGGAACCCAGCAGGATATCACAGCCCTCAGAGGCTCAGCCATGAGAGCTGGTTCTTCTAGCAGCTTGTGTGTCTCAGGGAAGGAACTCACATGTGGGAGGAACCAGGAGTGTTAAGAGTATTTGTGGCTCATAGTGAACTCAGTATTCTAAGTATTTACATAGTGCCATAGAAAAAGATGAAATTAAAAAAAAAAACACTTAATATACTGTATATGCATTCTTTTTGTTAGAACTTGATTTAATTTTGATTTTTCTGTTCTTATTTAATTTAAACTATTCATATTAATCCTCTGAGAATTTTACGCAGTGTGTGTTCTCATCCTATATACCTAGTTTATGCTCCCTGGGAACTTTCCTATGGATAGATGCACTTAGTCAATTAATGATTTGTAAAGCATTAGCTAAGTAGCTATAACTTTTAAAAAGTATCTCAGTGCACTATGCACATTGTTTCTGTGTTTATGATCTGGAGCACAGAAACGGTTTATTCCAGGCAAAATTTATTCTACCAAATGCAAACCATGAAAGCATGGCGGGCCAGATGTGTATGTTGGTGTACGCCAGCATCACTGAGCAGCGTGGAGATCAGAGGGCAGCTTGTGGAAGTTCATCCATTCTCTTCTTCCTCCAGATGGAACTCAGGTCATCGGGCTGAGGCAAGTATCTCTACACCCCTCAAGCCCAAGGTGAACTACTTCTAAACTCACACCCATTTAAATGAGCACGATCTGTCTTTGCTCCTATGCTGTTTGCAGTCCTTAAACTCAGCTGCTCATTTTCACCCCTTCTTCAACTGTTCATTGGCTCTAAGACAGGGGATGAGTCATGTTTGTATGCATCTCTGGATTTAGAATCTCTAATGGAAATTTACTTCCTCTTATAGGCTTCACTTCACCAAAAAAAATGAGTCAGTCTGACCTGCTGCCATTGGAGCCATCTGTCCATGTCCTTAGCAGGGCATTTGGCACTGAAGAGATTCCCAGCAAGCATACCCAAACATGTGACCCAAAGGTCACATGCTTCAAACAGAGACCTGTTAGGCATTACCCCAACATTTATATTGAATTTGTGAATAGATTTTTTTCATGTAATGTATACATTTTTTAAATATTTTCTTTCTTTTGGGGATTTGCTACTGGACTCTCCTTTTATTTATGACAGTGTGTACAAGGCATGGTATTCATCCTCGCTGTCCCTCTTAAGCCACTCACATTCCGTAACTCCTTCCCAGCGGGTTCCTTCCTGCTTC
The DNA here is from genome assembly GCF_003668045.3 of Cricetulus griseus. NCBI lineage: Eukaryota > Metazoa > Chordata > Mammalia > Rodentia > Cricetidae > Cricetulus > Cricetulus griseus. The sequence goes on from NW_023276806.1 coordinate 2,589,183, forward strand.
TATGTCCTTTTTGTGACTAGTTGAGTTTAATTAGGGTGCTTACATAAACACGGATGTGGGGCTTCTTGATTGGACCCAGGCTTTTCATTTCACATGTTCAGTGTACACTGCACTTTGCAAACATGCTATAGTACCAAGTCATGTTTGTCGATACATGAAGAATAAACTTCCCTTGTTTCTGTAATGATCAACCTTCATGGATTTAATGTGAATGTCTTCCATGAATTCAAAACAGATCACTAATAGTTGGAGAAGCCCCCATGAGGGCGACTCATCTGTATATCAACAGAGTGTTTGTGGATGGCATTACAAGCCTTGCAGACACTTTCTGGAAGGAACAAAGTAAACATTTTGCTCTGAGGCAAGGTCACATGGCACATGAGGCTGAGTCATACATGATGCTGAGAACTCTTGCTGAACACATGTGATGGAGATATTGACTGTTGGCATGTCATGGGGACCAGCAGGGTCTGCCTCATAGCACAGTGTATGGTGCTAGGGTCAAGTCAATTCTCCGTTGATCTGGTGATGTGAGGTCACAGCTCTCTACATCACTTCATTGAAGGATAATGGCACCCTAACTCTAGTAACTACAGAGTATCCAGGGTCACTTTCCAGTGTCCACAGCAACCACCATATCCCTGGCTGGACCACAAATAAATAAAAGACCCAGAGACAGATACCAGGGTTCAAGCTGAAGATCAGGAAAGCAAAGCAGCTGGCCATTAGCTCCCACCACAAGCTCAGGATGAAAGGGCTGATCCATACATGAGCTCTTCAGGAAGTCTCAAACTGTTGCTTCTCCTCAGTGTGGCTGGAGAACAAATGTCTCTCTGAGACCTTGCTTCTGTCTTATATACTTCCCAAATGTTGGGATTAAAGATGTGTTCTATAATTCTCTTTTAGACTGATTGGCTCCTGTGTAGATCTGGGTGGCCTTGAACTCACAGAGCTCTGTCTACCTCTTAATCCCAGGTCCTAGGATTAAAGGTGTGTACCACCACCTCCTCCTAGCTTCTGGCTGTTGGGATTAAAGGTGTGGACCTGGCTTCTATAGCTTGTTGCTGATTTTGCTTTCCTGAGTCCTCAGACAAGCTTTAATAAATCATAAACAATATATCACCACAGTTGGCACCAAAACCACTCCTGCTACTATCACCATATAGTATCAGTGCAGTGTTTCACAAACAACCACACTTCATCTTCTAGTTCTCTGAGGATACAGGCTCTTTTCCAAAATCTTCAGTGTCAAGGTCCCAATGCCCCTGTTGGGGCTGCCAAAAGCACTAGCTCTCTCCTCCTAACTCGCTCACCAGAAGACATAAGAAATAAAAATACAAGAGATTCTGCCTCTTTACACCATAATGGATTTCATTCTCTATAGCTTTATGTTTTCTCCCCTGAGAACTTGTCATGTGAGGAGTGAGATGAATTCCTGAAGGAATTTCTGAGTCACTGACGTGGTAGACTTTGCCGAGTGTGTCTGCTTCTGTCCACATGTTTTCACCTTTCTCATGTCGGCACAGTGAAGTCTTAACTCCATAGCTGATGGGGATCAGAGGCACTTTGGGAATTATGTGGTCATGGGTGTGATGAGGGCCATGATAGAAGACACCCTTGCGCATGTGTCATCTAGGAAGACGTCACGTATGAGGAAAGGACCATTTCCATCATGTGTGTCAGCATCTTTGGCCTTCTGAGCCTCCAGGACAGTAAGAAATACATTTCTGCCACTTACAAGTGATCCTTTGCTCTCTGTTGGTTACACTGGCATTCATCTATCTTTCTATCTATCTATCTATCTATCTATCTATCTATCTATCTACTATCTATCTATCTATCAGCTATCTATCTATCTATCTATCTATCAGCTATCTATCTATCTATCTATCTATCTATCATCCATCTATGCATTTATTGTCTGCCTTTTGCAGAGCAGAAGTCAAGGCCTGGAGTAGAACTCTATTCATCTGAAACTGGAAAAGCCCTGGCATCTATGAGATGAATATCTATATTGTTCACATGTGTGGTGTACTAATATTTCTTCAACTTTTCTGTGATTATTCCTCATTGAAACCCAAGCCACCATGAGAAGTACACATTATGATTTTGAGAACATAGTGAGGATGCCATTATCTTCCTATCTTGCAGATGAGCTGAGCACAGGGTTCCCTCTGAATTCATTTATTCAGATGGTTTCTTCTGCTCCATGGCTGTCATACCTTTGTCACTGAAACTCTGAGATGTGGCTGGACAATAATCTTACACGTTTACTTTAGCAGAATGGGGATGTTGTGTTTTAGGCAGCATAATATGTGCTAGATACAGCGATTTTTGCTTGTTTGGTTTTGTTTTTGTAGCTGTGCAAAGGTAGACTTAAAAATGGATTTGGACTGGGGAGATTGCTGCATTGTAAAGTATGAGCTGTGTACGGATGACAAACAGAGTTTGGATTCCCGGCACTCATATAAAAAGGGAATGGTGGCGTGTGCTTCTATTCTCAGAGCTGGGACAGAGATGGTAAGGATCCCCAGGGGCTTTCTGTCCAGCCAGCCTACTGAATCAGCAAGGTCCAAGTCCAAGTCACAGACCTGTCATAGAAAACAAACCAGCTAAACTCACAAAAATGTTGGTGAGTGACAGAGGAAGACCCTGACATTGACCTGTGACCCTGACGTTGACCTTTGCCCCTGCAAGCATGGACAAGCATACAGCACATGCAAACCACTGCACAAGAACACACCAATCACCTTCATTGTTAATTCCCTACACAGAGTCAGGGCTGATAGTTCAGAAACTGCATTTTTGAAGCTTTTCCAAACCACTTGAGTCAACAAGCTAGACAGAACCATATATCTTAGGAGAATTGGATTTTTCTTTTCATTCTCCTATCTGGCAATGGCTGGAAGTAACAAAAGAACATTCCTCCTTCCATGGGGCTGGCACTCCCTCTTTTGATCTTGGCCAGTCCCCAGAAGGTATAAGCCCATCTCTGATTCACAGTCAAACTTCTGGTAAGGTGTTGTTCTCAAATGGAGAGAAGAAATTGCTTCATGACTTTTTTTCTAAATATGCTTGTGGGTGCTTGATGGTTTCATGGCCCATGTCTAAGCAGAAAAACCACTCTCCTGGCTGACAGACTGTAACTGACTTTATAGTTTATGGCATTTCAGAGATGTGTGTAGCTTCTTTCTTCATCACATCACTCAAAAGATAGTGAAAAGAAGAGGAAAAAAATACCAGAGCATAAGTTACAGCTGTAAGCTTGCCAGATTCACGAATTGCCTACTGATGGAATATGCCAGAACAACTTAGGGGGTAAAGAACACATTTGAGAGAAATATATCTTCCTCTTCCTGCTCCAACTTTGAATCTTGTTGCAAACTTTAGCATTTTTTCCTCCTTTGAAAGCTATGCCCAATTATTTCTCAACCTATCGTGTTCTCTTAACACCAGCTATTAAACAGGACAAAATAGCAATCACCCATTTAGCACTCTGATGGCCACCTACACACTCACTCCGTGGATATTTCCCAAGTACCTGCTGCATCTTAGAGGGAGTCTCAAAAGGTCCATCTCTGTAGAGTTAGTAATTGGTAATGTTAGTAATTATAAGATGGAGTCACAAAACCTACAAAGAGGTGTCAGCACAATGTTTTGGGACTATAAAACTACAAGCTTATTTTTTTTTTTCTGAAGGTGACCATAGACAAGGATGCTGATATTTGGCCACATTTTTGAAACAGAAGAAAATGTGAATAGGATGTGATGGTTAAAACTTAATTTTCTTATATCCAGGTGGTGAAGACGAACAATGGAATCAGCCTTTCCCAGTCCTGGTTGGGAGCAGAAGCAAACAGAGAGATCCTACAACAATGGGTATGTGGTCCAGGTAATGAGTGTTTCATACAATCGAGTGACTCCTCCTTAATTCTGTCCTTTGGTCTGGCACTAGCTTCTCTTTGATCCCTGCCACTGTTCCCTGTGTCCATGGTCTAGTTGGGAAGGTGCTTAGGTGCTTGCAATTTGTTTTTAAGTGGTAAGATCAGCAGGGTATGTGAGGAAGGGCAGCCACACTGAGGACAATGGGCAGCTTTTCCCATGAGGGTATTTCTTCCCAGGAAGCCTGGAATGGGTTCTCCAAATCAGTAACACATTCAGTATTACAGAACATTTGAGTGAGTGGGGGAAGGGCGGGCCCCAGGTAGCATGGAGTGGTGGACAGAGCCAACGTGGATATCACTTCCTCTTCCATTCTTGAGTTTGTCTCTTGTCAGCTTAACATGAGGGCCAAGAAAACTCTTGGGTAAGAACACAAGGCATCTTTACATTTTGTGACATATTTCCTCATTGAAAATGTCATGTTATGGTTTTTTCTCAGTGACAAATGGAAACAAACAGGCTTAAGAGAAGGCTGAGTGAGTATACATGAAAAATTAAACGTGGATCAAAGAATGTAAACCGTCCTTTAGCCTTGGAGAAGATGTGAAGCAGTTAACTAGCAATCTTCATGTTTTTGTTGAGAGGCAGATTTCTTACTTGCTTTAAAACATGGAGGAAGTAAAATGCAACGTGGTTGCATTAGAGTTTTCATATATATGGGTGGGTATAGGATTGTTATTTTTGTTTCATTTGGGCTTTAGGATCAATAGCTGCTGGCTCATGCTGGGAATGTTTGCACACTGGGGTTCTGATCCCTGGTGATTCTCTGGTTGTCATCAGTCTTGAATGTTTGGTCTTAAATGCAGGAGTGGAATAACAGCAGCAGCAGCAGCATCAGAGAGGCCAGGAAACACTGGGCAGAACTGGTGTCACAGGCACAGGGAATGGCCTGTAGGTGTGGGCTACCACTGAGCCTGCCCAGGAACCATCCCCATGTCACTAAGCCTGATGAGATGGTAACATTTTATTAAGCATTGATAATGAGAGTTTTCCTGGAAACCATTTGGCAAAGTATTTTAAGAACTTCAGAAAAACTGACTGGGTACCTATGATGTTTCCCTTTCTAGGAATTTAGATCAAGGAATGAAGGTGCCTGTTTTTAGTATGGTTATTCTTCCCATCAACCTGCTGACCAGCCTTGGAGCACAGCCACGGGAGGGTGTGCCCTCTGCATCCACTGAGGAGACATCTCGCTTCCTCCTCAGTGCTTGGAGTAAATTATTTTCCTAAACCAGAGAAAACAGCACATCTGTGTTAAGCTAGAACCCAGATGCCTGCTTCACCAACATTTCCCATAGCAGAGAACTTGCTCTAGGCTTTTTAAAACTGGAGGGTCCAAATGCACCCTTGGAGCTGTGGTGTACTTATGTACCACCTGCCTTGATTTCATGAAGAATTCCACTCTGCTTCACGGGGTTCAATGTGAGCACTCCTCGAAGGCCCATGGCTCTGTAGCTGTTTTATTTTTATATTTTATATTTTTTATCATATATTATGTCTAAAAGCTGCTGTGGTGTCCTTGTGCTTGCAAAGTAAATGTGCCATTTCAGCACCATTAGAAAAATAATGTCTTCTTTGAAGCACACTGGTTCCTTTCTTCTTTGTAAATAATATTTATTATCCTAATTATGAAGATGATACCCATTTGCTGAAATTAATGGGTGAAAAAAACATGTAAAGAATAAGAAGGGAAATGCCATCTGAAATGCACTTTGGTGGTTAAAACACAGTACTGTTGCACTGTCATGTGATTGAATATCATACCACCATTAGGGGTAATCATTATTAGTAGCTTAATGTATTTTACTTAGGTACTTTTAGGAATGAAGCTTTACTTAGATCCTCAATATTTCCATGTGGTCCAAAAAGCTCACTGGTGATGAAGCTTTGGGTGACAATAAATAATGTCTCCTCAGCCTGTGTAGTTTTGAAATGGAGTTGGAGTGGGGTTGGGTGGGAATTGAAAATGTTTCCCTTGGTTGTCTGTGTTTTTTGGTTGGCAAAGTTCCTGACAGAGGATTCCTGCAGCAAGGTTGAATGGCTGGTGGCTCACGTGGCATGTGCCCTTGAACAGAATTCTCAGCATCCAAGGTCCCACTCCTTCTACTCACTCAGAGGCCACGGATTCCTACTGCCGTTTCTATGATGGGCTCCATCCTTCCCCTCACTGCTTTCTTTGAATTTTGCTTGCTACTGATGATTCCAACTGGAAAGTTGGAAGCTGAACGACTTCCAAACTGGGTCATGAAGTAATGACATTTGTCTCATGCCCTGTTCTCCAAGAACACTCACTCCTGGAGACGTGGGATGCTGTGTAGTTGTCTGTCCATCCAGGAGCCACCTTGTTAGAGACAGCTCACAGAGATGCCGCACGGTGGGATTCTGAGATACTTTATAATGTATGGAGGTCCTAAGTGGCCAACACATCCCGCTGACACTGTAGATGGCAGATCCACATAGCTCAGAGTGTAGTTTTGCTATCAAGACAAACTGCCTTCACTGTTTGTACTCACTCAGTTTCAGCATGAATTTCAGAATAACAGAAGTTGGGAGGTTTATGCTTCTTGATTTCATGGCTTATGTTGTCCAGGAATATAGACAATGGAGAAGAGACTCCAGAAATAGATGCTCAAAGTAGCTTGGTCAAAACTGATCACTCATATTAAGAATAGAAATATTGGTAGCAGAGTAGATACACGAAGCTGGGTGTGATGCAGAGAGCATCTTCAGACTAAGCTGTTGCTCGCAGGGAAGAATGTGTCTCTGCAGAGGAGCCACCACTGGCGATGTCCATCTGAAGGTGGAGATCTAACTAGGTCCTCCTGGTTAGTGTTTATTGTCAACCTGACACAACCTCTACCACCTGGGGAGAGGGAACCTCGGCTAAGAATTCTCTTCATCAGATTGGCCTACAGACATGTTGGTGTTAAGTAGGAGGGTCCAGTCCACTTTGTGTGGTACCATCCTTAGGCAGCTATTCCTAGACTACATAAGAAATCTGGCTAAGCATGAGCCTGTTAGTGAGCTGGAGGGAGTGTGTCAGAAAACAGTGTCTTCCTCAAATTCTGTTTCCTTTAAGCTCCTGCTTAAGTTTCTGCCCTGGCTTCCCTTGGGGATAGGATGTGGCATAGAAGTGCCAGCCGGATAAATCCTTTCCTCCTAAATTGCTTTTGATTAATCACAGCATAGAAAGCAAACTACAACATTCAGTGGCCTTCAGACTTTCAACTCTGTACCATACACACCCCATAACACTATCTTTGGGATCAGCCTATCATCAACACAAACTGCAACTTCAAGGGTACTAGAAGAACCTTGCTCTAGCATAAGACCCTCAGCCTTCGCCCCCTAGAACATTCCACAGCGCATAAATTTTCCCAGTGTCTGAGAATAAACAGCACCTGTAGACCTACATGCAGAAAGCCTTCACCATATGCTGTGTGCCCTGTAGCATCTAGACGCAGCTGGGAAGTCACGCTCTTCCCATCTCTCTTAAGTTTGTAGAAGCATTCAACAGCTTCTATCTGGGAAGACCAGTTACCCCACCTTCACATCAGTTTACTTGGCTTCTAACAGAAGCCATGCATGACCGCACTGCACACTAGTGTGAGGCTCACCCGTCAGGGAGCATATGATCAGATCCCAGGAGTGACTAGAGTGTCACCTAAGGGAGTGTTATGAGAGTGTAGTTTATCCAGAAACATTAGTCACAAAACCATGATTCCAGTTAATTTTCTGCTTTTAAAAATAAGTATTCCTTGGGCGTTGGTGGTACACACCTTTAATCCCACTCTCAGGAGGCAGAGGCAGGTGAATCTCTATGAGTTCAAGGCCAGCCTGGTCTACAAAGCTACACAGACAAACCCTGTCTCAAAAAAATCCAAAAAACAAACAAACAAACAAGCAAAAAAAAAAAAGTAATGATCTTTCTTATCTCCTTTTCACAAAGATAATGATTTATGGTTTTCTTTTTTTCTTATGTTACAACCAAGTGTTAGCAAGCAGATAGCAACAGTGATGGCTACATGCACAGATTCTCTATGAAATTGGGTTAAAAGGTAATTTTCCATATGACTGGCCCCTAGGTCATTAGCCACAGTGGCCTAAGTGCATTCTCTTATAATTCAATATCAAAGAAATTGCTTTTCTGGCATTAACTGTATTATATTCAAAATTATATAAATTATTGAAATACCATGCCTCTGCCAAGATATAAGACAGTTCACATAAAAAAGTTGAGTTTTAAATTATTCATTGGGGAAAAGTCAGTCTCCTGACAGAAATTGTTTTATACTGGGGCCAGCTTCTGGGACTCACATTTAGAGATGAGTCACACCACTGAAAGCTTCTGGGACTAATAATTTCTTTTGCCTTAAATAGGGGTTTTGTGTGTTTGACTCCTTTATTTTCTTGTGTGGGACAACATGACTCAGGTTGTCTTGCATCTTGGCGCTCTCCTAGGAGCGTTTTCATTGGTCATATGATACTCTAATGCAATCACTGTAAGTTGAGACTCAGTGCAGTCAAGGATCTGTCCAAAAATATTGAAATTTGGTGAATTAACTTTAGTATTTTGACTGGAATATAATTCTGCTACATACATATCCCTATATAATTAATGTATCAAATATGTACATGTAAATACATGCTCATTGCATCTGTACTTCTGTGAACACATGCATCAGTATTAGTGACTCAGTTGAACACTTATAATATTGGAGTTGGTCTTTGTGCTTCTGTCTGACAAGTGAAGTATAGTATAGGAGATATACAACCATGAGAAGTGTAACCTGGAAAGGGCTCTCTCCTCCAGACTTGTAACACATTTAAATTTTCATTTATCCCTTGGTATGCACTGGGGACTGCACTAGATGTTAGTGATTTCAAATTTAATAACACAAAGTTGCTATTTTCTGGCAGGATTCAGACTGTGGGAGGAAACAAACACAGAAATAGATTAAAATATAATTACATCAGGCTTTGTGAGAGGAAGGCATGTGAGCTATGCCCCTCTTAATGAAATTCCTCCAGACGGAAGCACAAGTGATGGTGGAGACGCACAGGACCAATTTTGGAAAGGGATGTGATGGGGGAGGTCCTTCTGTGTATAGGTTTGACTTATTGGTTGATAAATAAGGCACTGTTGCTCAACAGGGAAGTAAGTTAGGCAGGACTAGGAGAGACAGAGGATTCT